>NC_060288.1:29977476-30277476 GCF_021613505.1 Equus quagga | reverse complement strand
CATGCTGCCTGATGCCTCGGGCCCCTCGCCTACCTAATCCTAGTACAAAACAGTGTACTATTCACTCGTTCATTTATTTATTTTTTCAATAAACACTTACTAAGTGCCTGTATTAATTGCTAGCATCGGACTGGCTGTCAGAAATCAAAGACAAACAAAATTCCCATGCCTGACTTCAAGGAAGATACAGTCCATCAGGAGAGGGGACATTTAACAAGCAAGCTATGACACAGCCCCCTCCACGGTGCAGGACAGCATGGCGGAGGGGCGGGTGGTTCTAATTGGAGATTAACCCAGTGTCCGTAGAGGATGCAGCATTTAACTGGGTCTTGAGTCTGTGGCAGTATTTGCCAGGGGAACAAGGAAGAGTGTTCTTGTCAGGCATGGAAAGTGGAGTCATCAAAGGCATGCAGGTGGAAATGGCATATGGCACAGGAGGTTGCAAAAATTATAAAAGTAAAATGTCAGGAGCTGAGGCTGCTTGGACAGGTGTGAGGAACCACGGCCACGTGGGAAACAGGGATATGACCAAATCTACATGTGCATTTTAGAAAGATCATTCTGGAAGTTTTGACATAGATAGAATCATGAAATCTCTCCCTGGACGAAGAGAAATGATTTATCTTTGCCCTCCGAGTTTGAGACAATGAGACCTTAAACTTCCTAGAGTAGAAGTTATGTGTCTGAGGATATGAGAGAGCAAACTTTACAAATATGAAGAATGTAAATGAAGAAGGCTTAGCTACTGATGGGAAGTGGGAGATGAGAAAAAGCCAGTTTCAGGGAAAATTCCCAAATTTCCTCCATGGATGGCTAGGTGAATTGTGATTCCACTCTCTGAAATAGAAAATAGAGAGAAAGGAGTAGGCTTGAGGGAGAAAGATTTTCAACCTGGTTTTAGACGGGGCATGGATGCGGTCTATTGGAAGGATACATTTTGGAGGAAGACAGAGTTGAGTTCAGACCCCAGCTCTGCAGTGCAGGAGATTTGTGGCCTTGGTGCTCCTGTGTACCTCCCTGAGCCATGATTCCATCTGTAAAGTGAGGATCTGAATTCCTTCCTTACAGGATCAGTTTGTTCAACATCACATGTGAGATGCTACCAGGGTCTCACTCAGTTGTGACTCTATCATTACTAACTTCACAATGAAGTCCCTACATGAAATCCAGGTGAAGTTCTTCAGCAGTTGTCAGAGAACTGGGAGACATTAGTACATGTCTGTTTGTGTGTCATCGGTACTAAATATGTCCGTTAAATTTAAGTTAATCTAACAATAAGAGGGATGTGGGGAAGGGCAGGAAAGGATGGGTGTCTTCAGCAAGGTTGCGAAGAAATGAAATTTCTACATATAACTTGCTCTGTATCAGGCAAATTTATATACATTATCTCATTTCAATCTCACTTGAACCCAGCAAAGTATGAGCTTTTGCCTCAAATTTAACTAATAAGAGAACTGAAATTCAGGAATATTAAGTAGCTTTCCCAAGGCCCTACAGCCAATAAGTCCTTAATAGGAATTGAGCCCTTATTCACAGCAAAGCTGAGTCGATCTCACCACACTGGTATTGGTGTTTTCTCCTACTTTCTATCCTTCCCCTCCCCATATGCTACCAAACACTTTGATGGGGAAAGTCACAAAATCATTCGTTTGATGTGCACTGTTTCACAATGGCCAGGGAGAGGTAACAATACAAGCCTGTGGCAGAGCTCACGGAAAGATACACCTTCCGATCCCAGGTGCTCTCTCAGGTGCCAGCACAATTTTTAGAAGGCCTAGGAAGATTGCATTTTTTTTTTCCTGGAAAATAAATCAAATAAGAATTTTTAAACCATGGTGTTTCCATCATACAATAGTAGATGCCCTGTAGGCAATGTGTATATCTCTCCCACTTAGGAGATTCCTTCTCAGATACTTTTCTTCTTGTGCTGTGGCCTGGGCACGGAGAGGGATGTGCGCTGCGCTCTGCTGAGGGGTGGTCGTAAGCTCGGCGCTGCGAGGACAGGCATTTGTCAGGTGAGCCCTTTTTTCTGTACACTGTGTGTGATTACTTTATTTCCACATTGTCACCTGTATAACATCAGACTGGTAAATGGCAACAACCTTAACCTTCCTTTAAAGATACAGAAGCCAAGACGGTCCACGTCCAAGGACATGCAGATATTCAATCATCAGAGCCAGATGTTCTGACTTCACTTCAACAGTCTATAAAAGAGCCACTTTCAGTGATTCAAGCGCACATGATTCACTTGAACGTTTGTATAAAATGAGCCTATTCCCAATGGCTCTGACTCAGGTTTGGGTGAAACCCATAAATATGTGTTTTCAACAAATATCCACATATTCTGAGGCAAGGCTTCCACAGACCTTGTTTTGAAAAACACATCTACAATCCTCTCATATCTCCCTAAGTTTTATAGAAATCTGATTTTCTGGAAACTTTAGTTTTTAATTTTTCTTTCCTTCTGCGTAACCCGAAACAATGTAGTTTAGTTAACCTCTTGAGTCTCTGTTCATCTGTAAATGCTAAGCATTGCCCACACAAAGTCTGACCCTTTGTTACTTCTCTAAGTTTATGAACAAAAACATTTAGCACTTATATTTAGTTTATAATGCATTTCTCAAATGGCTTATTATTTTTAATCATAACCCAAAATAAGCAAACTGTCAGACAGGTCCTCTTTTCCACATTTAGGAAAATAAGTCTTGGAGACTTGGGAACAGCTGTTAAGGGCATGACCTCATTTAAACCTGGATCTTCTGACTTCAGATCCAATTCTCACTTTGCTACAAACTCTGTCACCAGAAGCTTTTCTCAAAATTCTTATCCCATATGTTTTTAACTAAGAAGTAAAGGCATGCTGAGTTCTCTCTGTGCCCCAGGAAGCTTTGGTCAAACTCATGGGAAAACTCTGGAATGTTTTCTCTGTTCTTCATAGTAAACTACCTAACTTCTACAGAATGTTCTGTAGACACTGTCAGGTTTATTGTTTGGGCATCTGGGGACTCACCCTTAGACCAAAATATAACAGTTACTCTGATTCCAGTCAGTCTCTGCTCAAGACACAACTTGAACGTGAACTCCCAGGACGGGAAAAATTTAAGAGCTTTCCTGGCTGGAAACACATTTATTTTAGTTTGATATAGACTCCCAGAGATTACATTTGACCAAAACATCACCATGATCCTCTTTCCCCTGCCTTGTAAATCACAAAAATGTAAAGATTATCTCTATATGATTTATACTAAAATAAATTAAGCTTTGAGTGGCTTTACAGATATAGAAGTGTTTATTAACAGTTCTGTTCTTGTACTTTATGTGTCAAGAAAACACACTTCCTGGTCCTTTTAACTTCTACATCTCTGAACACTGAAGCCAGGAGTGTTTTAGGGCATGTGACTGTAAATGAGAACTGTGGCTTTATTTTAAGAATTTTGTTGTCCCAAACTTGTTCTTGCACAGCTGACATAGAAAATAAAGGAAGACTTTAAAAGAGAAGGGGTATTCAGCTATAATAAAAAATAAGCAAATTAAATAAACTAGAAATCGCTCCTCTGCTTGAAAAAAAGCAAGAATCTTTCCTTCAGGGTATTACCTTTTCTGTTTTATAAGAGAGTATACCAAAGAAAGTTTAATTTAAAAGTTACCAGCTAAGTCCAACCAAGGAGAGAAAGAAACTACACCCAAGCAAAAACTTACATCACTAGATGTTTTCAAATCAAAATTTTGGCCAACGTGGAATTGTAGACAGGCTTCTACTCTACAAGCTGTCTCAAATAAATCAAAAATGCCTTGGAGCCAGCCCAGTGGTGTAGTGGTTAAGTTCTTCGGCTCCCGCTTTGGTGGCCCAGGGTTTGTGGGTTCAGATCCTGGGTGTGGACCTACACACCACGCATGAAGCCATGCTGCGGCAGCATCCCACATAAAGTAGAGGAAGATTGCCACAGATGTTAGCTCAGCAACAATCTTCCTCAAGCAAAAAGAGGAAGTTTGGTAACAGCTGATAGCTCAGGGCCAATCTTCCTCACCAAAAAATAAATAAATAAAATTTAAAAATTGCCTTAACAAACTTACAAGGCAAATCAGCAGTAAAAATAAGAGATGGAGGGCATTTTCTAAAAGTGTAGTCCCTAACTCATACTCTAAAATTCAGAATAAAATGCCTCACTTAAGAATGATTAAATAAAACACATACAAACACATACAGGTGCTCACACAAGGCACACCAACTACAGGCCTGAGGAATGGATAAATCTATTTTAAAAAGAAGGTATGCTGCACACACATCTGACATAAATTGCACCACAGTTTTCATTTTGTTCAATAAATTCCAATAGCAAAAACAAAACAAAACAAAACACTCTGCTCAACTACAATCCATATTTTTATAATACTTGATCCAAGAACACGTTTATACACCAACCTCAAACTACACAATCTCTAACATAATACGAACTTGGTTTATTTCTGTTTAATTAATGTCAAGTTCATTTAAAAACATAGATCATTTTCTCTCTCTCAGGAGATCCCACATCAATTGTCAACATTAACAACATGTATTTAGTGTGTCTTTCTTTCTCCAGTAAAACACTTCTTCCAGAAAATACTGTTCTAGCTTTTTCCTTCAGTTTTTTTTTTGTTCAGTTTTTTTAAATTCTTCTGGTTGTTTTGCTTATTATTTTTCTTGTGACCAAGCCTATCCAATTTCCATCATTCTTTACCTTCTTTTGTGCCTAGGGAGCTAAACTGTGTAGACTGGAGGAACAAGGCTCATTACTGGCTAGTTCTGGTCGGCACACAATCGAGGACACCACTGCAGGGGACTGGAGTGCTGGAACCAAGAGTCTTTTTCCCTTATCCTTCCCTTCTTTGTTCCCTCCATGCCTCCGGCCCCTGCAGCGTGGTTCTAGTTTTTATTGGCCTCTGAGAAAACTATTTCCTCCATTTCTCCCTTTAACCCTTGAATCATAAAAGCTTCCATTGTTTCTTGCTTCAAAGATAACTCTTCTCTACATGATAAGGAGACAATGTGGGAATTCTGTCACATGCTGAGTATATCTATTCCAACTCTGCATTCTGAAACTGGAAAAGAAACAAACATACAATGTTTCCATGGGCTCACAGAACCCACCGTGAGATGGCTTCCGCCCAAAGCTACACTGTCACTTGACTTCCAAAGTCACCAGTCTCTTCCCCACTCCTTACAACCTATTGACCTTGGCGATGAATTGAATCATTAGGGATTAATGTAAACTCAAAGCGAATCGAGAAACTCCTGGCAGATCTGGGTACTTACCATTTCCTAGATCACAGCTACCCTGGTAAATGTCTATTGTCTCTCTTGTAAAAGCATAGAAGAAAATTTAGGACACTTGTTTGAGGTGTGCTGTGGGATCCCTCCTCAAAGGGAGAGTGTCTCTCCTTTAATCCATGGACTCTGGGTCCACGAACTAGCTCAATTCTAGAAACTGGGTAAAAGGTTGTGAATTACTTCTATGGTGATTCCAGGAGATTTCTATCCACCATGCTAGATTCTTCGCCAATGATTTCGATCAAGCAATACCTTCTAAGCTGCCTACTGGGTATTATATGATTCAGCAAACCATAAGGCTGAGCACAAGTATCAGCATTCCATTTCTAAATGAGAATGCTCTATATGAGACAGTCTCACACAGGTCCATAAAATATGAGAAAATTGCATGAACGGGTGTCCAGACCAACTCTTGCCGCTTTGTGGTCTTTTCCTCAACTCACATCTGTGACTTCGTAGGAAATTCCTCATGACCAGTATGACTCATTATCTGAAAAGGAAAAAAAGTCAGGCTTTTTTTTCTTTGGTGGAACTGAATAAGTTATCATTAGATAGAAGTGGATGTCATGTATTATAGACCATTTAGAAGTGTCCTTGACAGATGGCTGTGAAATGCAATTTTCCAAAGAGGAATAATTTGGGGCATATATCTGGTTCTCCACATTGTTTTGGAGGAAAAATAATTTGAGGTATGAATTACACCTTATAAGGAATGTTGGGTAATGGTTTGGTCAGTTGAAAAGAATAAGATTGGTGACAAAGTGATCTTTTGAAAGGGTGTTGTGTTGTGTCTCTTGGAATAGGCACAGAGTGTATAGATGCCTGTGTGTTATATGAATGCCCAGTAAGAGGCATCCACTGCAGAGCATGCTGTCCATAGTCAAATGACCAAGAGAAACTCATTTTCTAGATATGAGGTAAACTCTCTCTCTAGCCAGAAGAGTGATGCTCAATGAATAAATAGGCTTAATAGCATAAAATTCCCCTACTCATGGCTAACATGGAAGATTTTGTTATGTATGGCTAATAATAGAAGATAGCAACACAGAGCGTCCAGTCTGGCACCGTTCTTTGGACTGATTAGGAGAAGAAGAGAAGTTGGTTACTATCCAACCATCTGGTGGCCAGTTGATTACTTTGGCTCCCTTCTGCCATGTAGGGCAGCAATTTGTCCTCATGGGAGCAGTTACAATTCACAGATAGAGATTTGATTTCCTGGTCTGCACAGCTTCTGCTAGCATCATGACCCCTTTAAAGAATTCTCCATCGTGGTATTCCATACAACATTTTTCTGACTAAGGAATTTAGAAAATATTTGCTTCCTGTCCCCACAACCTTGGACCCACAACCTTTCCAAAGAGGTTAAGCTGTAGTTTCACTAATGTAGAAGCTGAGACTGAGTCAATTTAAACTCCTCTTACTACTAAACAAACTGGCAGAGACTGATCTCTGTTAGTAACAGGAAGTTGGTTGCTGCTATACAAAGTGGATACGGCGTTCTATTCTGGAATCCAGAGTATTCTTTGGAATAACTCTTAATATTCCCATGACCATTAATAAAACTCAATGGAAAGCTGTGACAAAACAAAATAGAGAGAGTCTATAAATTCATGGACTTGTGGGGTTGGGAAAAAAACCTCCCTTGAGCAACAAAGGCTGATTAAAACTTAGCCTCGAGGCAAGGATCAAATCAAGGCTAAAGCTGTTTATTCCCATTATTAAAACTCTTTGAATTGATTAAGGTACCACACAAGTAAAGCCTTTCAATTGGATAAAATAGCTCAGGGATAAGAGATTAAAGGTATGGCTCTCCCACCTCAGCCTGATTGGTCCAAGTCCTATAATTAGGTTAAGAAAGAGAAAGCATGGGACAGGAAGCAAAGAAATACTGTAAATCTAAGAAATATGTCTGCAAAGAATTCTGGATGTGGCTATTGGCTCATGTAACTGACTAAGTCAAAGATTTTCAAAGCTGCTAAGGTTTTAAGAGAGTTTACTGCTGAAGAAATCATGAGCATGGACAAAAATATATATATGCCTGTCCAAGAATTAAAATGACCCTTGGTCCCTAACTTTCTAGGATGCTGGGGAGCCAACTGAGAAAGTTGCTTAGCCTCCAATGAGGACATAGCATCGGAATCTCATTTCCAGGTCGGAGGAGAATAAAAAAGAAATAAACAATCAGAAGGAGTAGGCAAGAATCATGGAGAAAAGTTAGAAGTAGGGACCCTTCTAGGAATCAGAATTAGTCTAATCAAAAAACTCTCCCAGCAAAGGGCCCCTCATGACATTTGTCTAGCATGATTTCAGAATTTCTATAGACCAGTGTGTCGGTTGTGTTTCCCATTTATCATCTTGTATGATAGGGATCTGTCCCTGTTCTACCATTGCAGTTGGGGTTGGCAGTTGGGAGGGTTGGTGGTGAATGACACTTGTCTGTTTGGTACATAGACCTCCAGACAAGGAGATGTGTGGATGATTAGACACTTGGCATCACTTGGAGATCATGGACATTGAAGTAGAGCCTTGGCGTAACGGGACTTTGCTTGGGAAGTGAGCTAGTATGTTTTTTCGTTTAGAGGGAAAAGAACTCAAATATTTAGTGACTAGAAGGGCAGACTGTTGTAGTCATTAGTGCTGTTCATCAAATATTCAATTTTCCTCCCTTTTGGGCACATGGATCAGAATATACTTCCTGTTCAACTAGAAGTTACTTTGACCAACATTATGTTAGCTGAATTCTATCAGTTCAGGATGGAAGCTTTCACATACCAGGGCACAATTTGCCATGCCCTCTCATTTTCTCTGCTGTAGTTACCAGCAATACTCCACAGAATAAATGTTGTTAGCCTGAGTGAGGACAGTGCTGAGGGGGTCTCAGCTCACCCATAACGCACATGTGCTATGAGAGAGAAATCAATCATTGTTTTTATAAGCCTCTAAGATGTAAAGTTATTATTATTATTACCTAGCACATTCTCTCATTTATTTATTTGAAAGGAATCATTACCAGACTTTAAAAAAGTCTATTTATTTCCATTCATCACTCAATTTCTCACTTTTTCTAACTTCTCATCTTTTCTTTTTCCATTGAGGATCCTAGAAGATACAACACTTTGCCTTAAACATCAGCTCCTTTAATAATGCTGTTACTGATTACTCTTAATCTAATACCTTCTGCTTAACATTTTTACCCTGGCCACGTTGACTTTAGTCGTGTAGTATGTTTCTAAATAAGTCATTTCTTAAATATGACAAAACACAAACCTTTGAAAGAACAAGAACAAAATTGGGTTTGCACAGTTACGTAGGGGAATATACGTGGTTAAATGGTACATGCGTGTTTCTTAAATCAGCTATTTAAGAGTTATCAACATTGAGACCACTTGCAGCGTGGATGCCTTACCCGTGCATTTCTTTGGTCACACAATGCACTGCAGAGAAAGGCCATGATTACTGTCATATTGTATTGCCAAGAACAAAGAGTTCTAGGCTCTCCTTTTATTCATAATCATCATTCTACTTTAATTAAACCCTGGAACATGTCTGGGAATAAATCTCTTCCTTTGATCTTTTTCTTCTTTTCTCAACCAGGGAATGTTATGCAACCATAAGTAGGAGCAGAGAGCCTTCGAATATGTGAACAAATTACGAAAAGCAAAATTACGTCTTCAGGGATCAGGAAAGAGAAGATAGTGGATCAGGGACACGTTCTCTGCTGCTTGTAATGGATGAGGCACTGGGACAAATTTGAGGGGGTCTTTGAATTTGTGCTTTTCAGTCCCTTCTACATTAACAAGAGTCACCGACCGGAAGTCTGGAAAACCAGCCAGAGAACTGCAGAGACTTAATGACGCTAATGCTGGCGTTGGCCAGTTATTTCTGCAAAGACTAATTTAGTGGTTTCAATTCCTCTATGGATCAGAACCTCCTGGGGAACTTTTCAAAGAAGCAGCTTATGTGAGCCCTCATTAGACTGGTCGAATAAGACTTTTTTGTGAACAAACTCTCTCGGTGATTATTAGCAGGCAGCCAGGCTGATATTCCTGCTAGGGGGCTGGTGCTTTAGTAGACGCTAGAGTTCAGTGGTTGCTGATTTGAGGATAGGTTCTTCTGGACTGCCTTATCCACATTACCTCAGCTTCCTCCTGTCCCTGCATATTGTAGAAGCTTAATTAAGGCCAAATTTAAAGGTGTCAATATATGTGAACATGTCATAATACCTGGAAACTTAGTTTACCATTTTGAAGTTCTCTTATGGCCATGATGCTAAGTGAAGATACAGATTTTATTTTATAAATTGCATTTAAACTGGCTTATCCCCATGGAAAGAAACAAAGAAGCACAGGCCCTATGAAAACCTTAGCTTCGTGCTACAATTTCAAACAACTTCTCCAGGCATCACTTCCTTCCTTCTGGTGTGAGCCAGCAGTGTCCTGTCGTCACTATATTTTGTCCCTTAAACAGGCATTTGTTTTATCCTCCTATAATGTTAACATTCATATCTTTTTTACTCCAACATTAGCCTTTTATTTCAACTTGCCATTATCAGATGGAGGGGTAGTCCACTGTTTTTAGTTTAAAATATTTCTTACTTCTTTAGAAATACTTCTCTAAGAGGTAAGTTATCATTATCAAATGATTGAGATTTATCCCAAGGACTTTAAGAGGATAGGATTCTAGTCAAATTTAGGTTGGCTAATATACAACACTTCTACGTGTTACTGATTCTATAATACTTCCCAACATTTGAGATATATTTAAAATTAGTCATAGTTTTTATAATATCACAAGGTCAACATTATTTTCATTCAACTTTTTAAGTTTCTTAGGGAGGAAAAAGGCCATACAGTCATCACCCATACACTGAATTATTTCATTTTCTGTTATTTCACAAGGGTAGCATTGGAACAAATTTGAATAGAAACCAGCTCGAGAAGTTGTTGGAATATTTCTGGCTTACTCTCGCTTTTCTCCAATAATGCCCCACTCTTTTTGGCAGTGCATATTTCTGATCAGCCTGGTGCTCAAATGACAACTCCAGTTATGGTCTGATAATGGATTAAGGTGTTAGCCTTCTCCCAGCTATTTGTATTTTAATAATGAATTCAAAAGATCACGTAACTTTAAGAACTAAAAGCCTAAAACCATCATGTTGGAATGCAATTCCTGCCCTTCCAGCGCCTGCCCTGCACAGCTGCCTCTCCTCTCTCGTGACAGAGGGCTCACATGGAGGTTGTGCCCTCTCCAGCCTCCGTGGGGGCCGAGGGTGCACTTTCTCCTCATGGATGCTTACACTGCGAGACTGATAAGAAGGTGAAAGTGTCAGGTGATTAGAGCTCATAAACCACCGAGTGCAATTACATGACAGTGTCTCTCAGAATAAAAGATAGTCGAGACGTTTATGCCACCCTTAAATATATTATGTTGTTAAAGCATATAAAAATAATACTTCAACTAATATCACTTGCAGTGTCAGAATACAGCTATATAGAGACAGTTCATAATTTTACACTTAATTAATGTGCAATAATAGGCTGGCTTCTCCATAACTGAATAACAGCCTGTGCTAAGAACTGAGTCTTCTGACATGCTTTGGGTCATAAGCTTGAAGGGCCTTGCTCTGATTAGTTTAAAACATACCGGCTGATGCCTTTTTTTTCTTTTTGCACAGATATGGGTGGTTTAACATAGTATATAAATGTCAGGAAAGACCTTTGGTTATGAACGATGAGTCACAAAATGGTTATGGACATCATAGGTTATTTATTGAGGTTCGAGGACATTTTGAAACTGTGATCATTAGCATAATATGGTTGTGAATCTTTTTGGTTTCCACATCTGAGGAATTAAATGGGAAAAGGTCATCAAAGCACTTTTCACTTTCATGGTTGACTACATAAAAAAGAAAGGAATCCTACATAAAATAAATCCACATTTTATGGCCTAGGTTTTGGGGATAGTTAGTATTTTATGAAGATGCTTAGCTTCCAGGATTACAAAGACAGGCAGAGATATACAACCAAAATCTCATGCCTCAGCTTTATCTTGAATGATCCAGATTAAAAAGATAGTAATGTCCACTGCTGGTGTGCAAGCACATTTGGTGTGCCAAGCACTGTACACCCGAGAGCTCACTGAATCTGCTTGAAACCAGCCGTGAACAAGGTCTTCGCATCCCCATTTCACAGTTGAAAACATTGAGGCTCATAAAGGCTAATTTGCCTACTTTTAAGCTCAAGATTTTCTAAATCTAAAACCCTCACATTTCGCTCAGCACCACACTGCTAGTCGAATTATGGAAGCAATATGAAAAGGACAATGTGAATAATTTAATTTGACTCATTTACAGGCTGTTTTCCAGCTAGTTACCAGCTCTTTACTACTCACTTGATTAAGCAGGCCCAGCTTGGTTTAAAATAGTGTTCCTCAAGCAATTTGCATGTATTATCCAGATTTGCAAGGAATATTGGCTTCTACCAATCTCTCCTGCTTATAACTATAAAGCAAATGAAATAGACAAGAGACAACACCTAACAGGAGGAAATAGGCTGGTATTATAACAATTGTTAAGAAGCATACACAAGCTATTCATTAATGCCCTGCAAGTTGAATTTTTCTCATAGATAAAATACAATAGAAATCCTATGGACTTCCTGAAGCGACTATCGCATATTTAAAACAAATGGTTTAGTGGCTGAGTGAGGTAATCTCTACAGTATTAGGGCAGATGTTGATACATTTTACAAAGTAATTTTGTAACTTACTGAGCTTATGCATAGATTAAACACAGTATTTCACTCCCTCATAGAGATATGGGAAGAATACTGCTCTGGATAATGTTTTTTTGCTTTCAGCTTCTTGGAAATAGACAACTTAACGGATGAAGTTGAATTTTACTTCAAAGGTTTTAAATATCCAATATCTTACCAATCTACCTGTTTTTTATAGAAAATAATTATTTTATGAATTTTTTTATAAATGTGCTTTGTCTAGAAACCTCAGATACAAGTGTGTGTAAATGGAGTGAAATTTAACAGAAGGTTTTATTATCTGGCAGAACTATTGGCATTTCCTCTCAGAAAAGCCTCTTGTTCTAACTTTATATTCTTGGGAAGAATGTTTTCACATTGATTTATCTATCAGTTTAGAGTTTCCAATGTTACATTTTAAATAAACAGTGTTACCTCTTGCCTTCATCTTACTTCTTCTCATCTTCACATTATCAACTTCAAACCTTTGTCACCTACGTAACAACAATATAATCCATCACTTACCCTTTTCAGATGGGCTTCTTAATGACCTCACATTCTCAAAATGACCCTTTCTTTCAAACTAATTTTGTTCTTTTTACAAGCTACTGTCCAACATTTCTTAGGCTGAAAATATGAGGATAGTCATATTTTGTTTGGTATATGTTACAGCACACCAAATAATTTCTTTCTCTAATTTATCAAATGCACAGAAAATACTTTATAAATATTTTAAGTTTGAAGGGATGGGAGTCATAAATTTAAAAAATCCTGTTTTGAAAGTTTTACTTTATTTAAAGCCTACTGTGATATCATTTAAATCATTAGATCTTGCAGAGATCATATATTAAATTTTACACTACTTTACACGTATAAATATTATGAAAATAGCTTTCACAACTATAACTTTTAGAATTTATCAAAGACCAATAAATTCACAGCAACATTGACAAATATTATGAAAATACCGTAATTTCATAGCTATTGCACATATATTTTACATGCACGTATATTATTGTATATTGCACATGCATCTATTGCACAAATATTATATCTATGCATATAATTATGTTGCAGATTTATGTATCGTGTGTCTGATGATGTATAACAATTCTCTGAGATCTTCATAGTAGAAGCAAAAGATGCTGTTCTGTATGAAATTTGAGTGCAAGTTATATAAAGTGAGTTAGGCTGTGCATTTCAGATGTGGTGTTACTGTTCTCAATCTGGAAAAATATTTAGACATGGGCTCTCTGTTTGACACTAACTTCCCTAAAATACGGAAGTTCAGTCTTTTCTGTACGTTGACATAATTTAATAACCGCATATTTGTGTTTTACCTTGTTCTGCAAAATAGTTGGTGAAAAAATGATATGACTGTTGTGAACAAAGAATCAATGAAATGTTATATGCAGATTGGGCCTTGTAGATCAACATGCTATATCTCAGATTCTCCTTAGTAGTCCTCTCAGCGTAGTCTGTAATTCCAGACACTACCCACTGTCCTCAACACCATTGTCCCTTCATGTTATTTACTTGCATTTGAGTATATGTGATAAGGACCAAATGAACAGAATATAACTCCAAGTATTCAGGACATCAAGATTTGATGAAAATAAATATAAATCTTCTGTACTAATTTAAAATTAGATTGAAATGGGCTAAACAGTTGTGATCAGAATCTATACAGTAAAATTCTGTCAAATATTTTGACAAAGGACAAAATATTTTGTATAATGTAGACCAAAATAGTGATGCTATCTAAATTTGTGTATGTGTGAGGAAAATTGGCCCTGAGCTAACATCTGTTGCTAATCTTCCTCTTTTTGCTTGAGGAAGATGGTCCCTGAGCTAACATCTGTGCCAGTCCTCCTCTACTTTGTATATAGGACGCCACCACAGCATGGCTTGATAAGCAGTGCATAGGTCCATGCCCAGGATCCAAACCTGCAAACCTTGGGCTGCCAAAGTGGAGTATATGAACTTAACCACCACAACACTGGGCCAGCTCTAATTTTTTTTGCTTTGATCTAGTTGGTATGCTCACTGTCAATAAAATAAACTAAAATAGTGCCAAATAGAAAATGTTAACATATATCAAATTTGGGTGTTTGACATATCTTAAATCCCACTGTAAAGCAAAAATCTTGGGGATTTTAAACAGAATTTTGCTTTGGCAATTGATAGCTACTGATTGCTTTTAAGCAAGACAAAGCTGTGAGTTCATTAGGCTAGATATGGGACAGCATGAATGAGAATGGAGAAGAAACTTACACCAGCACATTCTGAAAAAGAGATAGAATATCTCAGAATCTAGCATTCAATGCCATTTTATTAGTTGTCATAGGGTTCAGTTCTCTATCTGAACTAACTCTCAGTTCAGGTCTTCTTAAAGAAATTCTTCTTTTCACTAAAATATGTTTAAAATGCCCCTGACTTTGTTATGACACTTGGAATGCTGATGGGACATGTAGCACATTTTTGCAAAAAGAACACTTGAAATGGGAAGAAAGATCTCTGTGGCAATTCCCAAATTAAATATTAAAGCAGTCAACGTTTTTCTGCAAATCAGTCCATGTGATACATCTCACTAACAAAGCAAAGAATAAAAATCACATGATCATCTCAGTAAATGCAGAGAAAGCAGTTGACAAGATCCAACACTGATTAATGATAAAATCTCTCAATAAAATGGGTACAGAAAGAAAGCACCTCAACATAATAAATGCCATATATGACTAATCCACAGCCAACATCATACTCAATGGAGAAAAACTGCAAGACATTACTCTGAGAACAGGAACAAGACAAAGATGCCCACTCTTAGCAGTCTTATTTAACGTAGTCCTGGAAGTTTTAACTAGAGCAATTAGGCAAGAAAAAGAAAAAAAAAGGGGATCCAAATTGGTAAGGAAGAGGTGAAACTCTCACTATTTGCAGATGACATGATTCTATATATAGAAAACCCTAAAGATTCCACAAAAAAGCTACTAGAAATAATCAACAAATATGGTAAAATTGCAGGACTCAAAATCAACATTCAAAAAGCAATTGCATTTCTATACACTAATAACAAACTAGCAGAAAGTGAAGTCAGGAATACAAACGAATTTGGGGTCCATCCAGTAGCCCAGTGGTTAAGTTCACATTTTCCACTTCCACGGCCCAGGGTTCACTGGTTCAGATCCTGGGTGCAGACATGGCACTGCTTGGCAAGCTATGCTGTGGTAGGCATCCCACATATAAAGTAGAGGAAGATGGGCACAGACGTTAGCTCAGGGCCAGTTTTCCTCAGCAAAAAGAGGAGGGTTGGCAGCAGACATTAGCTCAGGGCTAATCTTCCTCAAAAAAAAAAAAAAAGGATACAATCCAATTCATGATTGCAACAAAAAGAATGAAATACCTAGGAATAAATCTAACCAAGGAGGTAAAAAACCTATACACTGAAAGCTATAAGACATTATTGAAAGAAATTGAAGAAGACATAAAGAAATAGAAAGATATTCCATCCTCATGGATTAGAAGAATAAATATAGTTGAAATATCCATATTACCTAAAGCAACCTACAGATTCAAGCAGTCTCAATCAGAATCCCAATGACATTCTCCACAGAAATTGAACAAAGAATCCTAAAATTTATATGGGTCAACAAAAGACCTGGAATAGCCAAAACAATCCTGAGAAAAAAGAACAAAATTGGAGGTATCACATTCCTTGAGTTCAAATTATGCTACAAAGCTATAGTAATCAAAACAGCATGGTACTGGCAGAAAAACAGACATATAGATCAATGGAGCAGAACTGAGAGTCCAGAAATAAAACCACACATCTATAGACAGCTAGTCTTTGACAAAGGAGCCAAGAACATACAATGGAAAAAGGAAAGTCTCTTTAATAAATGGTGTTGGGAAAACTGGACAGCCACATGCAAAAGAATGAAAGTAGACCATTATCTTACATGGTGCACAAAAATTTACTCAACATGGGTTAATGACTTGAATGTAAGACCTGAAACTGTAAAACTCCTAGAAGAAAACATAGGCAGTACACTTTGACATGGGCCTTATCAGTATCTTTTTGAATATTATGTACTCTCAGGCAAGGGAAACAAGAGAAAAAAACAAACAAATAGGACTACATCAAACTAAACAGTTTCTGCACGGCAAAATAAACCATCAACAAAATGAAAAGACAACCTAACAATTGGGAGAAGATATTTGCAAATCACATATCCAATAAGGAGTCAATATTCAAAATATATAAAGGACTCATACAACTCTACAAAAAAAAACCCAAATAACCGAATTTAAAAAATGGGCAGAGTATATGAACAGACATTTTTCCAAAGAAGATGTATGAGGGCAAACAGGTGCATGAAAAGATGTTTAACATCACTAATTATTAGAGAAATGCAAATCAAAACTACAATGAGATATCACATCACACCCATCAGAAAGGCTATAATTAACAAGACAAGAAATAACAAGTGTTGAGATATGGAGAAAAGGGAACACTCATACACTGCTGGTGGGAATGCAAACTGGTGCAGCCACTATGGAAAACAGTACAGAGATTTCTCAAAAAATTAAAAATAGAAATACCATATGATCTAGCTATCCTACTACTGGGTATTTATCCAAATAACATGAAATCAACAATTCAAAGAGATTTATGCATCCTTATGTTCATTACAGCATTATACACAATAGCCAAGATGTGGAAGCAACTCAAATGCCTGTCAACAGATGAATGGATAAAGAAGATGTGGTATAAATATATAATGGAATACTATTCAGCCATTAAAAAAAGACAAAATCATGCCATTTTCGACAATATGGATGGACCTTGAGGGTATTATGCTAAGCGAAAAGAATCAGACAGAGAAAGGCAAACAACATATGATTTCACTCATATGTGAAAGATAAACAAAGAAACAAATGGATAAGGAGAACAGACTGATGGTTACCAGAGGGGAAGGAGGTGGGAAGAGGGCAAAAGCAATAAAGGGGCCCATGTGTATGGTGACTGATAAAAACTAGACTATTGGTGGAGAACATGATGCAGTCTATACAGAAACTGAAATATTACAATGTACACCTGAAATTTACACCATGTTATAATCAAAAAAGTAAAAAAAAAGTACACAATGTTATAAGAAATAACAAAATTTTTTTTAAAAATTTAGAAAGCAGTCTAATGTTTATAGAATGAATTCAAGGGACCAGTTCACATTATACTGACAACGATTTAAATTTAACTTTAATAATCACGTTTACACATGTTCAGATTTTTCTGTACCCATAGTGACCAAAATTACATTTAAAAAATTCCCTTATATTACCGAAGCAACAGTATCGAGGTTATGTGGCTGCAAATGTCGACTGCTTTCTCAATCACATCTCTGCCACTTACTAGCTATAGGCAAGCCTTTTAACTTTCCTGAGTTCCAGTTTCCTTAAAAATGGTATTTTAAATAGCAACCTACCTCACTGTCTTATTCTGAGCCTAGCACCAATAGTTTGCCCTCAAAAATATTAAGCATTTTTAATATGACTACCATATGATCCAGCAATCCCACTTCTGGGTATATACTCAAAGGAAGTGAAAACAGGTTATGGAAGAGACATCTGCACCCCATGTTCGTTGCAGCATTATTCACAGTAGCCAAGATATGGAAACAATCTAAGTGTCCATCAACAGACAGAAGGATAAATTGTGGTACATATATACAATGGAATATTATTCAGCCATGAGAAGGAAGGAAATCCTGACATTTGTGATGACATGTGTGGTCCTTGAGAGCCTTATGCTTAATGAGATAAGTGATAAAATAAAGGCTGAACCCGCAGACACAGACAGTAGAATGGCGGTTACCAGGGGCTGGGAGCTGGGGGAATTAGAAAGATGTTGGTCAAAGAGTACAAACTAGCGGTTAGAAGATGAATAAGTTCTAGAGACCCAATGCACAGATTAGTGATTGCAGTCAACAATACTGTATCATAGACTTCAAAGTTGCTAAGAAACTGGTCTTAAATTTTCTCACCACAAAAAAGAAACAATTATGCGACGTGATAGAGATGTTAGCTAAAGGCACTGTGGTAACAACATTGCCATATATGCGCGCGTCAAATCAACACAGCATACACCTTAAACTTACACGTTTTATGTCAATTATAACTCAATTAAAAAGAAATTAATTATAAAAATTAAGTATTTTTATTCTTAGTAGGGTTTAACTATTTCTAAATATAAGACATTTTCAACATTTGGTATTAAGGGATTGATTAAACCTAATACCTTGGTTATACAGGGATAGAACTTTAACTGCATTTTCTGACACATACACTCTAACATTTCATTCACTGCACAGTGGCTAGAATATTCTCTCTCACAAGTATTTCCGCTTAGTAAACATTTATTGAAACAATGAATACAATATAGTAAGTATTTGCTACTTATTTCTTTGATTAAAAAACAGAACAAAACAAAAAAACACAATCTACGTAAATTTCTATGGACTGAGGGTGATTAAACACCTCCTGCTTGCGCAAGGCTGGCGGGGGGCATATTTTGTTCCATATTCACATTCACTGTCCCCTAGCATTGTCCTCCACTCTTGATTTTGCCTGGTTCTGGACTGGAAGAGAAAGAGGAAACACAGCAAGAGAGAAGAGAAGGACAGTAAGGTGACCAGTTCACCTATGGTCACACTTCCTCCTGCAGGGTATAAATCTCTTAAACCTGAGCATCTCTGGCCCGAGCTTCCTGTGATTGTTCAGAGTCCCCAAATGACTGTGATTTGCATAGACGGGCCTCTCAGCTACACAGGTTTATGAAAAGGACACAAATGTGTTTCTACATCCTGCAGAGACATTTACATGTGTAGAGTTACATTCCCTTTGAGCTCTTTCTCCTGCTGTCTGAGTATCGAATGGAAAGCAGTTAATCAGAAGAGTGGAAGAAAAGAATTAAGATAACACAGCATGGTTCCTCTCAGAGCTAGTACAAAAGTGATCAACTGAAGAGACTGCTGGCAAAAGGGCCAAGAATGTGAAGAATTCAAACTTCTGGAAGATGAACAGGGATCAGTGACAGGGCAAACTGAAAGGCTGAACTAAGAAAGAAGGAACTAATTAGAGGAATACACTCTTTGGAGAGATTTCAGACTTGAGGGGAAACTAAAAAAGGTCAAAGTCCGGAAAAAAATGATTGAATCCAGTAGAATGAATGGGGAAAAGTAAAATGGAATCATAACATTATGAAAAAAGCAAAGCAGAGAGTCAAAAAAGGCTGAAAAGGAAGAAAGAGAAATAAAGGAACATGGAAATGAAAAATAAAAAATAGTAAGAAAATAAAAAATAAAAAGAATTAAAATCAGGAAAACTGTTTTCATACTGCTTTGCTGTATTTTATTTTATTTTCTTTGTGCAGAAGGAGAATCTGTAAGGAAACTAGTCTTTATGAAAACCAAATAGGTATGAACATGCAGTGACTCATATATGTGAGCATAGCATGCTATGCTGACCCTCTCTCATCTTTGGAGGGAATAGAATAAATGGAAAAAAATACAAGCCAATAACAGACTTAATATACTCTGACCTTCAATATACACCTTCCATAAAATTTTGATTTTTCTTTTCGATGAGCTAGTGAGAAGAGGATTTTCAATCTGATGCAACCATTTGCAGCGTATCTGTGGGAAAAGAGCATCTCACATGCAGGGGGCAGTGCTGCAGCAGGAGAGCAACCGGAACCCACTCACTGAGGCATTGAATGTCCTAAAGTCTGACCAACAAGTGCCCAGGCACTCAGCCAGCCCAACAGATGGGCATTAGTCCTGAAAGCAATGTGACCATGTACGCTCATGAAGGTTGTTTTCTATAGAGCAAAATTTCCCCCACAATGGTTCCAACAGCTGTTCACACTGAGCTTAGACACTTCCAGTTGGGAAGAGATGTCATTGCCCATTTGTCTTTGAGTGGAATAAACGTTCCACGTGGAGAAAAGAAATCATTATATAAAGTGACAGTTTGGCAGCAGCAAAGGTAACTCTGGTGACAGACAGAGCCGTCGCAATCTCCAGTGGAGAATGTCCACCTGAGGGCACTTCCGAATTTGTGAGAGACAGCCTTCCAGGGTCTCTCACACTCTACCCTTCAACTCCCAAAGTACTTTGATTTCTTTCTAGTCCTTTTCCATGTGTGTGTAACACTGCTTTCACAGATAAACTTGATATTTTGTTTTACTTCAAACATGGACTCCCATAGTAAGGAAATATTTTACAAATGACAAAGAAAAGTTAAAGAGCACAGATTCGAAACACCTGGTATATTCTCATCCCTTGTGGGAAGCGTGGTCTTAAGACCCACACGAGTAGATATTCCAAAGTGAAGCTGGGACAGGATGGAATGGTGAGAAAGGAGGGCTCGGTGGTGGATATGATGCCAAGTAACTTCAGAATCTAAATTATTTAAAATACTTGATTCTTCTGGTTAGCTCTTTTGCTTTTGAATACTGATTTCTGATTGCCCACACTAGGGTCCTACAACGAATCCTGAAGTCCTCCTTCTGCTCTCACATGCAGGGAGTCATCAGATCTACCCCCGAATATACCTTGTATCTGTCCCTGTCCCCATTGACCTGCCATTGTTGTGGTTCAAGCCATCATAATCTAACTCGAACCATTGCAATAGCCTTGCTGGTCCTCCTGAGGCTGGGTTCCTAAGAGATTTTGGTCACTCTTTTCCCATGCAGATAATTCCCTTCATAAACTTTGTTAGAGCAGGCGTAACAGGAAATGCTGTTGCTTTCTTGGCTATTTCACTTTTTAAAAAAGGGCACAGTCTTTTGCATTTATCACTGAAAACTCTAGCATCATACCTGTTACAGAGTAATCCTTGATAAATATAGGCTGAATAAATATTACATATTTTACTTGTTTTATAGACTCCCCTATTATTGCCTACAGTGAAAAACGTATCCTTAATTGTGCACTTACTTACATAAAGTCTCTGCGTGTGGACACAGTCCCTCATATTGAAGTGTAAATTGTGTTCTAATTCATTTCAACACCTCTGAACCACTAAGAGGCATGATTCTGCTAGTAGTGTGACACAAGGACGTCTGATTATTTCGGGAATGTTAGCTGAATGGCTACCATCTTCAGGATAAATTACAAATCACTCAGAAGGAAACCCTAATCGCTTTCCATGTCTCCAGCCTCGTCTCCCGCTAATTTCCCAAGAACACCCTCTATACTAAATGCTTTCAGCTCATTAAACACTCCACAAGTTACCTTCTTTTTGCACATGTCATGCCCTCTGACTTCCATCCATGGCTTACCTATCTCAACACTCTTTGTGTTTCAAGTGTTGACCCAGCTGTTGGTTTCTATACGCACCTTGCCAACCCCATTCCCACAGCTTCAGGCTAAATAAAGCACCTCTGATCAGCCTTTCTTTTGTAACAATTCTCACTGCTAAAAAAATATATCACTACAATAGTAACCATATATCAAATTCAAGTGTGTGATAATTCTGATATATATATAATGATATATTATATACATCATTATATATTAGAGAGATATATATATCATTATATTATCTAATTCAATCCAAACGACAGCCTATAGTGTAATCTACGTTTCATTGACAAGGACATTTTTACCCAGAGTCATATAACTGGTAATTGACAAATCAGAGAGGGATTTGAACGCAGTCGTGTTGATGTGGTTGAAAAGTCCTGGCTCTCATCTACCTTGATATTTGCTGTTCGATATTCAAATTCCTCAGAGAGTGAGTTCCTTTAGGAGAATTGCATTTTTAATTTCTGTATCACTTGTATCTGTTATATCATTTGTCATTTTACACATAGTCAATACTTGCTTTTTGAATTAATAGATGAAAGAATGAATGAATCCACCAATGGATGATTGTTTGTTCTGTGGTATGTAAAGGAGGAGTAATGAATAATATATCAGAGTTTTCTGGTTTATTTTTCCATTTGAACAAAGCTATATTATTTAACTAGTACCCAAACAGAAAAAGAATGCCTTCTTGTAAATACCAGAGTCTACCACTAAATGAAAACTCCGAACATTCAATAATCTGGAAGACAAACAGTATATAGTTCATGTAGCAATCTTAAACACTTCATTTCTCCATTAAATAGTCCATTTCTGAAACATAGGCCTAAATCATAAAATCCATTTGTAATTCTTTTCTCGGATACTAATGGGCTGTTGGAAAATAACCATCAACAGGGGCTTAAAATATAGACAGCATTAAATAAGGGACGTGTCATGCTGAGTCAGTTCTCTTGGACTTTGTTGGTCTTACAGATAATTATTTCACATTTCAACCCAAACAGAAAAGAATATTTATTTTTCAATAAACACTCTTGCTTAAATTCAAAACCTTTGAAATATGTAGAATGTAGTCCTCAAGTTGGCATAGTACTTTGTGTTTTGCAGTTTAAAAAGCATACAAATTAATAAATTCAACAGTCTTAAAAAATAAAACTTCCGTAAAATCCTTATACAATAAACTTGAAAATGATGAATTCTATGGGGTTCTCTATTTTACGAGCTTTAGTAGTAATATGTTACCTAGAGTATCTACATTGCTTTCTTCAATCTTTATTTTCTCAATTGTGTTACTTCTGCGATGGTACTTAACATTCTGCTCTCTAGAGGCCAGTGACGATATGTTTGACAGTTTCATCTGAAGAGTCCATTTCAATTACTTATTTACAAATGTCAATGCTATCAAACGACAGGAAGAAGGGGAAGTAATATTATAGTCTTACCAATAGTAAATAAGGGAATATTTAACATTAAATTATTAATTTAGTAGTAACTCCTCAGTGTCTGTGGTTTGATTCTGCTATTAGGCATTTAGATCTATATTATTTGCCTACTTTCAGTCATTCAAGATTATAGCAGAATATTTTGTAGAGGATAAGAATTTTTAATCTTCTTTCTGGAAAGTATTCATAGTGACAATTTAGAATTAATAGGACTCCACACAATTTGGATCAGTCACAACAAGTCAGGTTTTGCTGCATTAACAAGCAACCCCAAAATCTTAGTAGATTAAAAGAAGCAAAGGTTTACTTTTATTTCTCATGATACATGTCCATCATGGGGCATCAGAAGAAATCAGCTTATGGGCACTTAATAACACATGATGACAGAGGCTCCATCTTGATAAGTTTCTCTGATCATGGTGTCAGGGAAAAAGTAACATAGGAGGTGATTCAACACTACAGCCTGGACACAACATATTTCACTTCTGCCCATGGACCATTGCTCTGAACTAATTATATATTCTGCCCCACCTGCAGAGATGGCTGAGAAAAGTAATTCTTCCATATATCATGAGGGAGAGGGCAAAACATGGATGAATGTTAGAAGTTTTTATTTCATTTGCAAACGTCAACTTGAAATCATTCTGTATTTATTTACACATAGAAACTGGACTTTCCAATTCATAGCTATTAGCTTTTCTTTCATTGGTTAGTCATCAAATTTGGCCCCCATGTAGATTTATTTCAAGGTTTTTGAGCCAAATACTGATTCTCGTTAATAAATGAACATTATGTATTTGTTATATCCCAGACTCCTTCTTGGCATAAATGCTTTTCTGGTTGCTCTGTATCATAAATGACGTGTGAAGTGCTCCCAGGGACTTGTCTTTCTCAAGTTCCTGTCTCCACGTTAGATTCTGCACGTACAGATTCTAATACTTCCTAATAGCTACATAAGATTTTTGTGTGTGTGCAGTTTCTTTTGGTATTTACCTTAATATTTCTATATCACATGAGGCCCCTTAATTCTCTGCCCTCATACCTATCCCTCTTACTCATTCTTCTACAGTATAGTGGCAAATCCATCTCTCCTCACTAATTCCAGTAAAACACGCCCTCGCAGTGGGCCCATGCTTCCTTCTGGTTTTCATTCTAAAGAGATTAAATGGAGAGTGTCAACTTTCAAGTGTTGCTCTTACCAAATTCTAGGCACAAGTTACTCTCTTCCTTTCTGCCAACTGCAAATATTTAACTGCTTGGAAAGTTACATATTCTGTTATTATTCAGCCAATAGATGAATAGCTGTCAACAAATAATGATCTTTTCAGCATCCAGTTCCTCAGCTTGCATTATCTGACAGTGATTTCTGTCCATCTTTCTTGTTTTTCAGCCCTGTAATTTGTCTTAAATATTTAATTCCATGTAAATGTGTGCGTGATTGCCATCAAATAATAATCTTTTTTATATATAATTCATGATTTTAATTAAAAGGAAATTGTGATGTATATAGCAGTAGGAGATAATCTAAGAGGGAAAAGGAACCATGTCAAATATTCCATCATCATTACTAGATTATATCAATGCTGATATTCACAGACAGAAGGTTATGCCCATGATCAGACAGCAATCTTCAAAGATGGAAAATGAGACAGTTCTATGTACTGAACTGAACAAAAGACCAGGAAATCACAATAAAAAATGGGAAGAGAAAGGATATCTAAACTCTAAAAGGTTCAATGACTGGCATTTCTATTGTTCAAAATCCTTTCAAGTCTTCAATCTTGCATTTTAAGATAAGAAACTACCCATGTGAAAAAAACAGCACATAGAGTGAAAAGTTATCCCCTTTCTCCATCCTTCCCAAATACATGCCACTCTGTAGAGATAGCACTGTTAGTTTTTAGGTTATTACGTTAGACTGACATCAAATCTTGAAATACCTACATTAACAAAAATTTTGAAAAAGGATTAAAACATGAGATATAAATTCCTACTTGATGTATGTAAGATTTATTAAAACTCCTGGATTCATTAACAACTGTTAATGCCTTTGATGAAAAAAGTGACTATGAGTCCCGTCTTGGTTCCAGCTATATCACCAACAGTATGATGGAAGACTGTGCATCTCAGTTCTAGACTTTACCCCTGGGGAGGAAACAAAGACTTTACCCCTGATCTAACATCTGTGTCAATCTTCCTCTACTTTGTATGTGGGAGGCCTCCACAGCATGGCTGATGAGTGCAGTAGGTCCGCAACCAGAAACCAAACCCACGAACTCCAGGCCACCAAAGCAGAACGCACGGAACTTTAACCACTCTGCCACGGGGGCCTGGCCCCTAGGATTCTAAGTTTTTAACAGAGTATTTTGCTCATTTGATTTTTGTGAAGTTTATACACTTTTTATATGTTGTGAAAAAAATATGGATATATATTGCTTTGAATGATTAGATACATGGAATATCAATTTTGGAAAAAACTAAGAATTTATATAGTCAATCTAATTAGCTGATTCTCCTAAGCCTAAGCTCCTTTATATCATTTCTAATCATGTTACCCATTCTCTCTTGAATTACCTACCGACATGTGACAATTTAAAAACATTCTCTCTCTTTATTGCTAAAAAAAGGAGGGTATCTAGATATCACTTTTAGTTACAATTCATCTGATTAAAATGACACAGAAGTCTTTGAAATATGTGAATATATTTATCAAACCAACACAGAACATTATTTTCCCTTTTGTTTGAAAAAGTGGTCTGCTATTATATTCTTTTGTTGTTGTTGTTGATGTCATGAAATCCTTAGAAAAAGTGTTTAGTACAAATATTATCTTAAAATTTCATATAATAAATTTTCTAAGAATACATTTTATTTTAGTTTCAAGGATTTGGGGGAAGAGAAAGGAAAATTATGCATTATGTAAGGCATAAGTGGCAGCCACCCACCAAGACTGACATGAAATAAAGTATTTTCATGAGAAGCTAACACATAACTTTGAGTCAACCTTTGAGATTTTTAAATTTTATTTTTGTCATAACATGCAGTGGCTAAGCAATGAATTGTATCTAAGTTGTTCATTAATACACCCAAAATAGCTAGACTGACCTCCAAACGGCCTTCTAGTCAACTGTGAAGGCAGGCCTTCACGTCTAGGCAGTAATTTAGGCTCTGCCTCATTAAATCACTAAGCAGTGGTTTTATGTATCCTATATAAAAACAGCCCAAGGCTCAGCTAGCCAAGGCAGAATGTCGATTTTCTTAGCTCTTATCAATTCCTGTAGCCCAGGACCTTGTATTATGTGATGGTCATTCAGTGTTTGCTGGAAGAATGAATGAATCACTGGTAAAAACAAAAATCGTAGTTTGCTCCTGTTTTAATTACGAACATTTGAATTTTGTGCTTGGCCAAAATACACAACAAAGAATTACTCAGTATAATTCTCAAAGTCCAGTTTGGTAACACACAAACCGCTTTCTATTAGACTACAGGATTGTCAGGGTTGCAAAGGAGATGAAATAGTGTGAAGGATATAAAGGAAGATATAAAAAACTAAAATCCTTTACAACTAAAAAAATGTGAGCCAACTGAAAATTTTGCATTCTGTTGTTTTGTAAAAATGAGCATGAAGTTAGAAATCTACATCAAAATCTCTAAGATCATGCCAACTTGGTAATAATAGGTAGTGCTCTAACCAATGCTTATTTATAAATAAAAAATTGAAAAGTTTTACTCATCTAAAAACTCATCTAAGATTTTATCGCAACTAAAATCTTTCTTCTATCCTTCCCTTTTCTAATTTCCTGCTTCCTGGACTCATTTAATTTTTTTTTTTAGAATAGAATCACCAATTTATTTTAGCTGAGTATGTCAGAGAGTAACTGAAATATACAATAAAACTATTGTCATGCTATATTAACATGAGTGCTCATTTAATTTAAAAAACTACTGACAGTATTTAAACTTCCTTTGCACTCCACTTCATTTGTGTGTGTGTGTATACACATTACTGTTTCTGACTGTGGGCAAAAGTAGACAGCTAATAAAATTCTTAAGATCATCTAAAGATCTTTAGTAAAATTCTCATTAAAAACAAATTATCTTCATTAGTTCGGAAACTTCTCTTCATACTTGTGAGACTGATAGAGCATAGAGTTGAAAACTCAATTGCTACGGTTACCCTGATCAAGATTAAATTAACATTCTTAGTACTCCACATTTCATTCAAGTTACTTATTGGTTTTGCCCAAAAGACCAATGGTCTCAATCATTTAAAAATACTGGTGAGTTTTGTTTATTTCAAAATACTTTTTAAAAATAGTGGGCAATTAAAAAGTCAGAAGGACCATCAGTGCCAATCAGGAAAGTATATATCTTTCATTGCTTCCTCGATGTTACAATATCCTAGGGAAGAACAAAATTCTATTCAAATATTCAAACCATTTTTATCTAACAATGTTTTCATAAGATGCTTTACAAATGTAGAGTGTGTTTCTCTAGTCCCTTTTCTTTTTAATCATGAATAAACCTATCTAATGTATCTACTTTTTCTTATTAGAAGTATCATTACTAAGAAGGTTTTGTGCAAATAGCTTTCCTGTATTTTATATCATTAGGATGGCTTCCTTGAAATGACACACTCCAATCAAAGAGTATAGATTAGTTTGTAATTTATTGGGAATGTACCATATGCCAGGATCAGCGCTAACTGCTTTTTGACATTATCTCCTTTATTTTCTGTAAAACATTGTGAATTAAGTTCTATTATAATCTCTTTTACAGAAGAAGAATATAAGGGTTGGGAAGGTTTATTTGTTCAAGATCAAGCACCTAGCAAGTGACAGAGTCAATGTAGAAGTCATGTCTGACTTGACAATACTAGTTCTTAATTAATTCAGTATGTACAGTGTTAATATCTTGACTTGACTGCAAGGAAGATGGGCAGATTTTCTTTCCTCCAATTATGTTCCTAAAAATGTGTTTCTAATATATACACATCAATGGAATCATAAATTGTGGTTAAAAGACTTTTCTGAAGTTCACAGTTTTCTGAAGCGGTAGGATATCTCTCAGTCTCTCCACTAGTCACACTCGTTAAGCGTAAATTAGTTAATACATATTAACATTAAATAAAATGAGCTCCCCACCAAATATCCTTACATTTGGAAATAATGCATGCATGAAACGAACTAATCTATGATCTTAGAAATCAGGATTATGGTTCCCTTAGTGGATGGGTGACAGTGAGAGAGACACAGGTAGTTTCTGGAGTGATGGTAATGTCGTGTTTGTTGACCTGGATGCTAAGACCATCAGTGCATTTTTGCTGAAATTCTTCATGCTATATATTTATGATTCATGTATTTTCTATCAGGATGTTATACTTCAATTAAAAGTGTTCTTAAAAGTTAACATATGCACAGCCGTCTGCCTAAGCTCTTACGTATTAGTTTTTGGAAACAGCAGTTAAGGCTGGAATGGTTGATTACATTTTCAGTTCTGGAAATGCTAATCTTTCTCTTCACCTGTTGGACCAAAACTAGTCATTGGTTGTTCCTGAGTCCTCAACACTCATTTCTGTAAATAGCATTGACTTTTTCTTTTCAATTTCCTGTTAGTTCTGACGGCCAGTCCTGTGATCGTGGTCAGTGGCCAGCGTACTGGCATGTTCAGAGGTGGTAAATTGAGAGGAGAGATGTCAGGGGCTTTTGACTAAACTATGGTTCATGTCTTTTATCTTCACGAGTTAAATTTGGCTTTTTCCCAACTGATGATTAAATTTGAGCAGGGATTGGGCCAGCCCTGGTTACTTAGTGGTTAAGCTCAGCTAATGGTTAAGCTCAGCATGTTCCTCTTCAGCAGCCTGGGTCTGGCTCCTGGCGTGGACCTACACCACTCTGTTAGCAGCCATGCTGTGCTGGCAGCCCACGTACTAAAAAATAGAGGAAGATTGGTATGAATGTTAGCTCAGGGCAAATCTTCCTCAGCAAAAAAAAAAAAAATTTGAGTGTGAATTTAAATTTTGAAAGAGATACCTCCAAGTAGTAAGTAGCTATTAGTTACTAGGATATGATGACAATACTAATAGTCACCCAGCTGATAACTATTGGTGTACAGAAAACAAACACACATGGCTATCATTACATGATCATTCAACAGGTCAAGCAAATAGTTATCCATTCCAATGTGTATATTAAACAACCTGGATACTTAAAGAAAAAGCAGCTACCTCAATTAATTCATGAAGTGATACTTCTGGACCACCAACAAAAATATTTTCTCTTAAGAATAGAAAATTAAACTGTGCTTTTCCAGTGCCTATACTATTGTAGTGTGAACCCACCAGACTGGTCACAAAACCCAAATGAAAGGCAAGGATGACTATGCCACATTTATTATTTTGAATATTTACATTTGATCATTCAATCGCCCTCTGGCATAAAATGTCTCTCCTATTCTAATCATATAGGTTTTTGATAAACAGACTGAGAAGTTTGGCTCTAGGTATAAAGTCTGGTTTCTTAACATGTTTTCAGAGAATTAATGGGATCACAGTATCCTGGTGTTGAAGAAGATGTAAAAGAACGGTGTAAAATATAAAGAAGATGTAAAAGAAGAAAACATAAGAGAAAAAGATTTTAACATAAAGGAAGTCAGCAGCCTGTCGCCCTATGCACCTTGTCTTTGCAGGCCTGTCATTGGTTCTGCTACTTTTTTTAAGTGGACAATGATGCCTAATTTGTCAGACGTGCTTGATATAGGTAATTCAATTATGACCCATCTACACATTTGGGCATGGATGCAATGAGTGCAGTAGGCATGATTTTATAGCTATAAGTTAGGATAAAGTGAGAGGGGTACTGTTATTTATGAATAGATTAATATACCGTGGAACTTCACCCAGCCAGAGTGAAAACACAGCTTTATATCATCATTAACAAAGCAGCATAGTGAACAAAACCTGGGAGTTATGGGTTACTTGGTATTTTGTAATAGAACAAAAAATGTACTCTTTATTCTGGTAACAATATAAATACATACCAGAGTATCCAGAAATGCATTTTTCAATCTTTGAATCATGAATATATATTACATTACTATTAATATCAGTATTTTGTAAGTAATTCCTAGAGGAGAGAATGAAAAGTAATACAAAGTCAGAATTCAACATTGCTATTATTTTCAAACCTTTGGCCAATAAAAAAAGAATGAATCAAACTACTATCTTCAGTAAATAGATTATTTGGCTTCTTTTACTGCTTTGAAATTCTCTATGCATTTCACATCAGTATAATGTTATGACTAGGTATGATCTATTCCCTGTACGTTACAGAGGATTGTATACCAGTCACAATTATTTTTAATGCAAAAACGTGCCAATATGCTTTTTATTTTTGAGTCAGGGACAACAATCATATCCTTGCAGAAGAAAATAAGGAAGTAGCATTAAAATAAAATACTGAGTATGCACTTTACCACAATATATACTATTTCATACGTCTCTATATTAAATTTTCATTCAGCCAAATCCTATAACTAAAGAAAGGTAGAAAATTGAGTAACACAAGTCACCTAAATTTTTCAAAAGAATTCATGCACCAACAATAGGTGCTCTGGATAAAGAAAATTTGGGTTATTCTTTATCTGAAATTATTTGGATTTTGTTTTGGCACGTGGTAACAAAGGGCAGGTGTAAATTAGGCAAATACCTATTTCATCATTTGGATAGTTAAGATCTGAATTGAACATTATAACATGCTGTACATTAGGTCAACCAAGACTAGTGAAGCAGAACCAATGCTAGTCAAGTAGTACATCGTTTTGGCTAAATTCTGTGAGTCAAGAACTTCAATCGCTCATGTAGAAATGTGCTCATGTTATGACTAATCTCAGGGGCCAAGATACTAAATATTTATTGAAGACATCACTGCTGCCTCCAATGTCCTATAAACTTTGTTTGTATAAAAACTTCCAGTGGTGTCTAACTGACCTCACAATTTTCTATCTTGCCAAATACTTAATTTCCAGAGTAAACACTAACAGTCAGTACTAACTGAATCATTATCTACACACAATGAAATTTGACGTCATGAATTCTTAGAACTGAGGTATACAAGGGGGTGCTCTAAAAGTGAATTCAAAAATACCCTTGTTAATTATAAATAACAATGTATCATATAATTGGTTATGAAATTAAAAGGTGAGTTTCTCTTTAAATAGATACTGGTGCTTGTTACTTGTCAAAGGTATAATAAACAGTAGGTGGACAGAATTATTTCACAGAATATTTGCATGGAATCTAAATGCGTTATCATACAGTCATATATCCATAGTCATAAAAAGTCACGTTTGTATCCATTATTGCTCTTTGACTTACGCATTTTATTTTTCCTCAGTTTTCTCATTTGTAAAAAAAAAAATTCATTTGACCAGAAGATTCAAAATATCTTTCCTATTAGACCTCCTAAAATCATGCCACAAAGATATTTCTTTCTTGATTCCTCTATTTTTATGCTGTCATTGATGCATTAAAATGACAATGTTATCTTAGATTTTTATTTATTGAGTAGGAAAATAAACGTATGGCAACTTACCAAACAAACGACATTCTCAAACTTTGGAAGCCTGCCAAACTTGCTTTTAATTCAAGCTGTATTCAGAATGTGTGGAACACTAGGACTATATTTATGTGATAAGAAAATGACCTTTTTCCTGATTTGTTCCATGCCCTGTAAATCTGAGAAAGGTTGGAACATCATTTTCCAATAAGTAAGGTTTCTTTCCTATAAGTTTCCCAGAGTCATGCATCATACATCGAGAGACAGAGACAGAGAGAGATAGAAATACCCAACAATGACCATAATAGGAAAGGGAATGTTGCAAAAAGTAGAAATAGACATTAGCAGATAGATAATTTATTGGGGTAGGAGTCAAAGATCTGGATTTTGTCCCAACATTCTTGTGCGCAAACTTTACGACCTCCAAGAAAGCATCTTTACGTGTGCATGCTGCTCATACACGTATGATGATACTCTCCTCTTTGTCTCAAGTCGCAGATTCAGTTTCCCAAATGTCCTCATTAGGTTCTCTCAGAAATTACTATTCTTTATGAAAAATTCTTATTATTCCTCTCAACTCATTATAAACCTTTTGGGTAAGAGTGTAATCAGGCAAAGGCTGCAAGTATAAGAAAACAATCAAGGGCGAGATGGGATGTGACATCGTGGTGAGATAAAACATAATGGATTACTATAACCATTGAAGTCCTCAGTGTTTTTTCATTTCCAATTTTCATATTACTTCTTTTTTACACCTACACTTGAGGGTTACTATCATTATTTTTGTTTTTGGTCATAGTTCAAACTAACTGAAAGTATTTCATTTAACCTCATGCCTTGGCCCCATATTTTACACTATGGAAATCATGGCCCCACTTATTTGCATTATGGCAGAGTTTTAAAGTATTTGCTTAAATAACATAGGTGCATATTTTTTTAAATGAATAACCCAGAAAAATTATCAGTGTAACTTTGCCTGGGAAGCTTGGAAGTATTACACTTAGCATAAAATTTAGTGTTAATTTTGTGGTGGTGGAAGATAGAATTCATACGCAATGCGTTCCAAGGTGAGTAGGAACTGAGGAGGTAAAAATAGTACATAGAGAAAACTTTTTCATAAAGTTTGTACCTGAATAAGAAGAAGGAAATGAGGCAGTGACCAGAGTGGATTATCGGGCATATCCTTTGAATTTAGCTCTTGCAAAGATCTCTTTCTCTTTCTCAGACACTTTTTCCATCTTCACGTTTAAATGAGGTCATTCACGGTAAGCACATCTATCTAACACGTTGGAAGTATTCGATAAAGATTACTTCAGCGATTCACATGGTTTGCTCCGAGAATACCGTCTGTCCATTTTTCAGGGGTCTGAGAAGTCAAAAATAAATTCATAAATATACAAGGACATTGTTTGCCTTTTTCGCACTTCTCACATGAGTGTGCAGCGAGTTTTTCATGGCTATTAGAGGTGTGAGTTTGTGATAGGTTGAATGTAGAAGCAGATATAAGAATCCAGCTCTCTTCTATTTAGCCAAACAAAGAGACTTGCAAAATGTGCAACAGTGCCTCTCTTCTCTTTAAATAGTTTTGTTTGGGAAAATGTAGTTATTTATATAAATAAGAAATGAATCTATCACTATTTTTAAATAAATTTATGACTAATTTTTAATATTCTCTCCTTTAAATTCTCATATGGTAAATACCGTAAAACCAATTAAAAAGAAACTTTTTGGGATTCCCAATAATTTTTAGGAGTGTAAGGAGGTACGAAAACCAAAGGTTTGAGATGTGCCTAATTAGTTTGTACTATTATTATTACTTTATATAATTAAGTGTTTTCTGAAATTCAGTGTCTAAGTTTTTGTAGGTTAATAAGCAAAGGAAAATTTGAACCTAGACTTCAAACCTGAAAGAACTATTATTCTTTAATATATTTACGCCTGATTGAACCCTCTATTATTTATATTGCTTGTCTACCAGATGAAATAGAAAACAGATGATACTTTATATAATTGGTGAAAGCTAAACACTGTTCAAAATGCTCTGGTAGAGAGTGCGCTGGGATAGAGTGCAAACAGATTATTAAAATAATTTTTTATTCATTGATCATAGACCAGTGAATAGATAGTTAGGTGAAAAAAATGATACTTGATAAACTACAGTGAAGGACTCAAGTTCAGCAATTTCTTTTAATGCATAGTTGACATTGTTTCTTAATGCACTATAAAGTCTAATTTTATAGACTCAACTTGTTAAAGAATGCAACATTGTGGTTATGATGAGAACTTTTCTTAACTCTCTGCATTTTAAACTTGGAAGATTTTGATTTTGTTTTTCTTTCTTCATTAAAAAAATCACATTAGCCCTTCATTTTCACATGGAACCCCAATTCTATGTGGTGATTCTTTGAAGACTAACTTTTTTAATTGTAAGAATAACAACAACTTTAGTTATTTTGAGGTAATAGTAAAATATATATCAGAAAATATAGTGTCAAAAGAAATACAAAATCTATTGCTCTGATCTAATCTATTTCCTTAATAGCACACTGTCTTAATTATTGCACTTTGTAGTATGTCTAGAAGTCAGGTACTGTCGTTCTTCTGACTTTGTTCTTTTCTCTTCAGTATTGTTGTTGGCTATCGTCATTCTTTTGCTCTTTCATACAAGCTAGAATTAGTTTGTTGAAATCCACAAAATAACTTGCTGAGATTTCGATAGGGATTGTGTTGAATCTATACATCAAGTTGAGAAAGCTGACATCCTGGAAATATTGAGTCTTTCTGTCTATGAACATGAAATATCTCTCCATTTATTTAGATATTCTTTGATTTCATGAGACTTTTACAGTTTTCCTTATATAAATCTTGTACATATTTTGTCAGATTTATGCCTAAGTATTTCATTCTTTTGGTGCCAATATAATGATATTGTGTTTTTAATTTTGAACTCCAACTGTTCATTGCTGTTATATGGAAAAGCAACTGACTTTTGTATATTAAACCTGTATCCTGCAACCTTGCTATAATCACTTATTAGTTTTATGGCTTTTGTTGTTGTTGATTGTTTGGGATTTTCCTGTGTAGACAGTCATGTCATCTGTGAACAAAGATATTTTCTTCCTTCCTAAGCTGTCTTTTATTTCCTTTCTTGTCTTATTTCATTGGCTAGTACAATGTTGAAGAGAATGGTGAGAGGGGACCTCCTTACCTTGTTCCTAATCTTAGTGGGAAAGCATCCAGTTTCTCATCATTAAGTATAACATTATCTGTAAGTTTTTTGTAGCTGTTCTTTATCAAGTTGAGGAAGGTTCCCTCTATTAGAGTAAATTTTAAGCCTAACTTTTTAAGGCTATCATGCTAATGAATGCAGAACTTACATCTCATTACAATGGAGATAGCTTAAAAGGAATAATTTTTGGTTACTTTTGTTTGTGTTGTTGTTATTTGTTTTGTTTTAGCAGCACCCATCATCAAATTATCTAAGACAATTCTATACTGTCATGAATATTCCAGAAAGATAAAGGAGACGTTAGCGTCACCCACAACTCTGAAGGACATATTTTTGCATCTTATGATTCTTGGTCTGTGAGAGACCACACCCACTGTAGAAACTGAAAAAACTTCAGATATTTACTTTCTTGAGTTGTCTTGAAACTAGCCTGTTGGAACTGGAATAAGGCTCAGACAGCCAATGTATGCACCTTATACTTCTAACACAGAGCTGTTATAACAAAGTAGCATGCATAATGGAAAATTCACTCAAGTGATGAAGACTAATTTTTTTGGTCAATTTTTCCTTTAATAACCTCCAACTTTTTGTCAATAAAGTGAGAACTACTAAGTAATTGGCATTTTCATGCTGTTGATGTTCTGCAGGTACCTGGTAGGAAAAGTACATACCTTAGGATGCATTATGAAAGTAAGCGTAAGACCTGCCTCACAGTTAGAAGAAATATATTTACATCAGAAAGTACTGTCCACTCTACCTTCAAAATACACTACCATCCCAGTCCAAATCACCATCAGTTCTGCCTTGGCAATTTCAATTTCAATAGTTTCCTAACTGTTTCAAATCTTCCCTATAGTAAGAGAGATATTCTCTAATTTTCAACTTGTTTTATTTTCTTTATAACCTTTAACATTACTTGAAATTATCTTGTCCATTTTATTTCATTCTTTTATTATCTATAATCAATGAATCTCAAAAACATTTATATTAAATGAAATAAGTCAAATACAAAATACCAAATGCTTTATAATTCCATTTACACTAAATTCTAGAAAAGGCAGAAATGTAGTGACAATAGTTTCCTATGTCTGGGAATAGGAGGAGAAATTTCCTGCAAAGGGGCCCAAGGGAACTTTCAGAATGAGGGAATACTTTTATACCTAGAATCCAAGATCATTTCTAGAAAATAAAGGCCAGACTATGCATGCTAAAAGGGCATAATATGCACTTGGAAAAAATTTCCGTGGAAGGGTTAATTCCAAGACTGATCTTAATAAAATGATTGGATTTTAAAATATGTAGTCAAAATAAAAATCCTTTAGGCTTTAAGGTCTCAACGAAGTCATTTGGAAGGGACAGAAAGCCAAGATGGTATTATTTTAGGAGTAGCTTACAAAGCAATAAAACAGAAGACAAACATTTAAAGAAACTCAAGGAAAGAATACGTTGCTAATATTTTATATGCAGCCAAGCAGTCACGCATCTATCAATATGTAGTAAAACAGTTTTAAGCACTCCAAGCTGAAGGAAGAGCACTGTATCAGAAGCCCTTTGCGAGAAATCTACCGTGGGACAACCGTAGGCACCAAAGAAGCAACGCCTGGGGAAATTAGCAAAGGATTGGTTATCCTTTTAGATCACCCAACCTTGTACTCACCCATTCATTTCCATCACTATCAAAGATCTGAACTTAGACTGAATCAACAACATTTAAAGTAGATCATTTATTAGTGCTTATTATAAGACTCCAAAGCTATGTAAACATTTATATGTAAATTAATCTTATATATATCAATTGATTGATAAATACCACTCATATATATATATATCAATTTATATATATATATATCTCATTTAATCTTCACAACAAATCTAAAACATAGATACTATCATCCCATTTCATGGATGAAGAAATTGAGACATAGAGCCTTTAATGAACTTTCTCAAGCTCACACCCTTTGCAGCTAATGGAATCTGACACCAGAACCCACACATCTGTGACCACGAGGCTCACAATTGGTTTACTACTGCAGCTCAGCAATGGCTCCACCGCCATCCTAGCAGCAGAATTACTTGACATCCTACCTCAGCATATTTGCAAAAATCCTCATGTTGTGGGTCTTTAGGACAGCTTACAAATAGAAAAATGTTAACACTGAGAAAGTGAGCGAAAATCTTAACTAATTAAAGTATTTGCATTTGTCAAAACACTCCTGGACTTGGGGACCCCAAACATACATTTCTTATATCTTTCGCACATTCTGCTGTATTAAAGTCAGCAAAAATGTGTAGTATACAAAGGGCAAAAGTCTTTAAATTGACTATGACAGAATTGTAAACCAATGCCGATCAGATTACATAGTGGTAACGCTGGCAACATCCCTGTCCGAGTTTCCAGAATGACTCCCTCTCACCACAACATAGACATATTTTACTTTCTAAATCAGTAAACAAACTTTAAAAAAAATTAGTTTTCTATTCATAAAGGTCTGATTGATTCCGTCATCTATTCTACAAACTACATATTGGCCCTAAGTAGGAAAATGAGTAAAAGCTATCCTAACTCCATAGATTCATTTATTATGTACTATGTGCTCATATCTTTACTTTTGGAGGTCAGAAAAGCCTTATATGTGTAAGGAAGCAGGAGAAAAATTTGAAAAAATGATCTCTACGTAGATTTTTAGTGCACTGCATTAGTACCTGAAGACAAAAAGGGAATTTTAGGTAAATTTCTTATTGAACTAAGATCAAGGAAATTAATAGAGTACTAAAGGGGTAGTCTATGTGCCAACTTTATTTCTGAAATTAAAATTATGTAATATCTCCACTCACCCACACATATACATACATATTCCTTCCATGAAAAGATATTACAAAATAGATGGCAAAATAAGACCTTAAAATTTTGAATAATTTAAGAGTAAATTACGGTACAAGAGTTTCCCCAAGATAGTTAATATTTACATGTTGATTGATTGAAATAAGTTCTTTGGAAAAAGGAATCATGACACGGGAATGATAATAGATGAGTGATATTAAGTCTTCAAGATTTAGCCAGGAAAATATGAACATAGCTGTTTATCCCAAGATCAGATGGCAACCAAATGAAGCCCCCATGGAAAGTAAACATTAAATCTTCTTTATTTGACAAATCAGTAGTGTCTCCAGGAAGCAGAATTATATTTGCCTTTCTTTATGTTAATGTTTATTGCTTTATTTCAATGATTTCATATTATAAAATCAGAAACATTATTTTGTCTATTAAATACGATGTTGAACTATCGGGCTTTTGGACTGAATTATTCTTTTTGTGTTAAGAAATTTTCCTTACAATCTAAGTTCATTCCAATTTATTCAGAATTTTTATGAGAGAAAAATGGTGAATTTTTCTAATGTCTTCTTGAAACTCATTGAAGTGCTTGTGATTTTTCTCCTTTGACCTACTGTATACAGTATTTGATTAATAGGAACCCTAAGATTATACTTTTAAAGGATCTTAAATAAGTCATAGTGTAATTTCTTAATTTCTGAAATGTATCCAATAACATCTTGTTGGGTGAGTTTTGCATCTATTTTCATATTTTGCTAGTCAGAAGTTTTCTTTTTTGTGTTGATATCTGTTCAGTTTTGTAATTGTCTTACAGTGGTTCTATAAATAAATGAACTGAATACCTAGTTCGTCTTCAGATTCATGTAATCAGTCTTCACCAGTCCATGAAACCATGGCAGTCCGGGTCATCCACGACCTTCTCGTTATCACATAGACTTCATCCTTCTTTCCTCCTACTTGAACTTTCGTTACTAGGTGAGATTTTCTAAAACCCTTTACTTCTTGAAACTTTATTTTGTCTAGACTTTCTTTCCTTCTTTGGTCTTTCTTTTTTTCAATTGACTTTTTAAAGTTTGCTTTGTCTGCCAATCCCGTAAATATCAATTTCCACCAAAGCATGGTCCGCTACTACTTCTCATTCTACTTCTTCTCCCTGGACGATCTCATCTACTATCATAACTTCTATTCTTAGTCATAAGGTGGTATTTCTGTATTTATATTTATATCTCTATATCTTCAAGATGCCTCTCCCCTGAGTTCCCATTCCGTATATCCAGCTTCCGAATGAATATATTTACCAACATATTCCAGAGCATCCCAAACTCAAAATGTTTCTCCCACATCTACTCGTCTTTCTATTCCCTAATCTACCATCCAGCAGATTTTCCAAGGCAGAAACGAGTTCACCTCCTTCATTTTGTTTATCCCAAATAAACACATCCAACTGGTGATCAAACCATTTGACTTTTGTCTTGTGAACATTTCTGACTTCCGTCTTGTCCTCTCTATCTCTACTGCCACTTACTTTCTGAATTCCTTTTGTAATTCACCAGATTTTGCTATCCTTTTCAATCATGTCTTCTTTTCTCCAGTGCCCTTATCCTCAACTTATTTCTCTTGTTGTCATGATAATAATTTTTCTAAAATTCTAACTTGAACATATCACTCACTAATATACAATACCCTTGAAGAGTTCCTAGTAACCCAGAAGAAAAATGGAAGTCCAATTCAAAGCGGTTTACAAAAATACATGTTATAGGGGAAAACAAATAGAGGTAATCATGTAACAAGTAAAATTAGAATAGAAAATTTGATCATTTAAGAGGTAAAATTAATTTATACATATGTCGAGACAGGATTCAAATTTGCCTCTAAGATTCCAAGTGCTTCATAGAAAGAATAAGAATATCATATATAAGGTTGAGCACTTTTTCTTAGGATTTTTTTTCCTTAGAAGAAAGTAGGTACTTATAATACTTTATCTTAAGAGAAATTTCTCTCATAGAACCTCACAAAGCCAAAGTTATGTTACATAGTAGTCAATACCCTCAGAAACAGCTCCACAATAAAATACAATCGTTAAGTATGGCATGATGCCAATGTGAAATTCTCCAGTAAAAAACGATTGCATGAGTTGTCAAAGTAGTGTAGTCTAGTTGGTTCTCTGGTGAATTAGTTTTACCCAAAGATAAAATTTAATGCTTTTGAAATACTCTGTAAGATATTTTATATATCCTTCAAGCAATACTCAAAATTTGTTAAGATTTAGACAGCAGCAAATTTCGGGTTATATTTTCTAGCAAGTGCTTGCAATACAATTTTTTTATGGTTTTAATTAAGGATAGACCTATTGTCCTTGATGCTGACCTTGAAGGGTGGTAAGATTTGAAAGGACATGAGTTCATTTTTTTTAAATTAAGACAAATTGACTCGTATCTGAACAGATTATTTTTTAATTCCCTACAGAATTTAACAACGTGAGTACCTGCAGAAAAGGTCAATATTTCCCTCAGAAAATAGTTTGGGGTTATTCCAACATCCTAACTGGTAAATATGTTAATTACTTGGTCATCATATACAAAATGTGAATAGAAACAAGAAAGATATAAATATAATACCTTACAGAGTGTAATTAATAGTGGCTTAAGCATGAAAGATCTAAAATTTGTATATGTTGGCCATCTATTTTTTATTTTGCAGAAATATTTTCTCCTTTGCTTCAAAATTTTTAAAATTTGATCCATCTAGTCTATGTCTAGTCTGTTCTCTCTCCGATTCCCCCCAAAGATGACTATATTCACTTTACAACAATAGGTAGTCAAATTTACTGTATTAATAGAAATGAAAACCTCACAGGTTAAACCCAACATTCTGTGGTTCACCAAAAACAAAGTTCTTCCTGTCTTCTTAAAAAAACAGCTGATGGCAAAATAAATACACTGCTACCAAGGCAGCCTGAAGCATAATCAATAAATTTACTTGCATAAACTTCATGTTCAATACCTATATAGTGACGGGCAAATCAGCAGGAAGCTGCTTAGATTGCCAAAAGGATTATTGGATAACCTAATTTTGCATCTTTCTGGGGAGGAAACAGAAAAACCACTCCTTCAAAAAAGTCTATCTAAATCTTCAGGTGATCGTCTGAGTGATTTCTGACTCAGTGTTTGTGCATATTGGTTATTAAGATGGCCACAATCTGAAATCCACTTTACTACTCTAAGCTAAAAATGATGTTCCTAAATGAAATTTAAAGACTACATCAATGCTCATGAAGGAAGGGCTACATATTAAATTTAAAAGAACATCCCTAACTTGCTACTTTATTTATTGGTTGGCAAATTAGTTCTTCAAGTACGTTTTAGGCTGAAAAGATGTTTTAGTCTGTGCTGAAAGGTCTCTAGCACACAGACTGGAAACATCACCGGCTTGTTTATTGTGCTAAATCACCCTGCTATCTCCATATCAAAGACTTCCTATGGAATTTGCTATCTAAGTAGTGCTTATTTCACCAATCATATCAATTTGAGCGCATTAAAAAGCTGCTTACCTCCAAGTCATTGATGAGAACTGTAGTCTTGGGTTAAAATGTTTGAGTGTACTCTGCAAGTCACACTCCGTGCCTGCTACTAGCTCTTTAAACAAATTTCATGCCATATGACAGAAATAACTGATGGTTTGCAAATTGTCCCATGCAATGGGGCTCCTGCATATTTGGCTTTGTGTTCTTGGAATGGTTTTCAGCATCACTGAGCAGAAAGCACACAACTTCCCGAGTAACAAGGAATGATGCACATACAGAGATTGACTTGGCATCTGTTACATAAACTTTCTGTTTTAGATTTGCAGAATTTACATAACATTGGAGCAAAACAATACTCTGCAAACATATTTGTGGTGTCAGTTCAATTTCCCTACAGTGCCATTCTAGAGTCAACCTTGCCAAGGCTTTATCTGGCTGTTAAACTTTATGACATGATTTCTTTTTTAATACAAAAATATCTTTCACTTATTTTGTTAATCTATCCATCTTTTTTAGACTTTTTCTTCTACATAATAGATGCTGTTTGAAATTTAGGAAAATTGGAAGTTACCTAACATATTGGAAAATAGTTTTATAATTGCTTTGATAATCAGTAACTTTTGAAATATCCACAACTTTCCTACTCCAAAATTAATTTCAACAACTGTTTAAAGGAATTATGGTTTATATATATAAGAATTTTATATATGTAAAACTGAGTTTACAAGTCCAAACTGAAAGCCATATTTAAAGATTTGTTAAACATTTCTTTAATGATCAGTCACAGCTTATATTTTTTATCTTGCATGATGTCACAACAAAAGTATTGTTATAAGTGCACAACGATGTTCAGTAATTCTGAAATAAATATAAAGAATAAAAGCATGAACATTTAAAACTACTAAGTCATAGAATGGCTATACCCTTCTTTTATTTATTTAGAGTCTCTGTATGTCAAAAAAAAAAAAAACTACTTCCCAAAATTCTACAACTTCAAGCTAGCCTTTTTCTTAGTTTTCTCTATTTCATAAATGGGTTATACACAAATGAGTTACACATTCAAACTGTGAATGAAGCACTTCCAATGATAATAAATTCAAAGTATTCATTGTTGAGCTATTTCCAACATGAAAACATGAGTTTTCATCCATTATAAGAATAAAAAGACACATGACATTTTCTACTCACTGACTTGGGTGGACAGTAGAAATTGGGAGACCACAAAGTAAACTTATAAATACATGACAGACGATTAATGTAAGAACTAAGAGTATTTAAGTCAAGAATGTTTGGTTCTTCAGGTAGGGCGATAAATTGTCATTTCTGGATCATTTGAAAGAGGTTGTTTTTATAACCTAAAATGACATCTTCATAATCATTATAATTAACTGATGAATTTGGATCATCCCTATGGCCAACTTGAAGTGAGACCTTTATTTTTTTCATTAAACTTTCAAGAACACTGGTTCTTAAAAATGATTCTGACAACACAACCTAAATCAGGACCACCACCGGCCAAAATGTGCTGAATGTATTAGAACAAAGCATCTCCTCCTGTAAAGAACGCAGCCCCACACAGGCCAGGCTGGGTTAGCCCCTGCTCCCCAGTTCAGCCTGGTGCCCTTGTGCAGGGCACAGTCGGCACAAATTTGTACATCAGTTCAAGAGAACTGATTCGTTCGGATCTATGAGCACACATCCTCCGTCTCCATGCTATGCTTTCAATCTCACCGTACTTGGTATTGAGCTAATGATCTCCTGGCCAGGTATTACTTCCTAACACAGAGCTACAATGTTGGGTGGGACTGAGAAGCTGGTGAAGCATTTAGTGACATCCTGATATTTTCAGTATCTCTTATCTGAACTTATGGAAATTTGTGACAAAATTGGGCTAGGAATCGCATACAGTGCAAATGTTATATATAACGTAATAATGTTTTCCTTCTTTCCCTCCTTCTTTGGATTCACTCAAATATTCAACATGCTATTAGAGAGGAAATTTCAAGATGAAATTCTGAATTATATGTATTTTGCCATAAGAGTATTGAGGGATGCCCAGAACTGCATTGACCGATCTGAAGTCTCTCCCGGGGTGTCCCTTACAGAATTACTTGAGTTCTCATGCAGAATTTTTTTTTTTAATTTCAGGCCAACTAATATTTTGAGGGCAATGTGCCATGCTAAATGTGCCAACACTTCAGGTGGCAGTAACTAAAACAATGAATCATGAGGAAGGTTGTGTCTCCTATGGGAGGGAAAAGGGGGAAACATTGTCGAATGCTTGATGGTATCTCCTCCTTCTGCTTTACGCAGATCAATGTCTCCTTTGCAAAGTCATTTAAAAGCTGGTTGAAATATCCTACTGAGAGGCCTGGGCCTTTCCCCTCCTTTGACAGTCAAAGGAGATAAGACAAAATCCAACCAGCCAAAAACTTCACTGTGGGCCAGAATCTCCAGCCTCTCTGGGTTCTCACTCCCGTTACTTCCCTGATTTACTCGGACGCCAGGGAACACACATGGGATGCGCTGACTGATGCTGTCCTCTGCACGGTCAGAGCCAAGGCAATAGCTCCTCATAGGATGACTGATCATTATCTGGTATACTTTCATCCATGGGAGAGCCTCGCTGGAGAGCACCGTCTTGCCTTGTATCGTGCTGATCCTGACTTAGACATATTACAAATTACTAACACGCATCAAATCAGTGCTTTGCCTAGTTTTTATTTGAATTACATCAAAAACTAAAATGATTGCCCACAACTGCTCCCATGTATTTCCATAGACAACAGCTCCAGAGGTCTGCCATTTGATTCTGCACTTTGGACCCTCAATCCTTGCATTTAGGCTTACAGCATGAGAAAGACCCTGCAGGTTGAGCTGAACACTCTTGGCAGGTATTGAGAGAGAGAGGGACAAAGCCAGAGTATCAGATGTGGCCTTTTTTTGGTAAGATTTTCCGGGATTTTTCTTCCCTTTCCCTCTTTCTGTCTGTCTTGTGCTTGCGGGTGGCCTTTCCTTCTATGGTTGAAGCTAAAAGATGATGGGATTCACCTGTGTCACATCTTGTTCAAGTTGCCATTTGGGCAACAACAACATTCTATGTTCATTCTGCTGCCCACAAACCAGTATTTGTGAGTTTCCAGAGGTTAGTGACTCAAAATAAACAACTCTCCTTCTCTTTTTTCTGCCAGGGAAACTCACAAGAAGTCAAATTATCTCACTTTTGATTTTGGATCAGTTTCCACCCTACCTGGAGGGTTTTTAAGGGATTTTATCATATACTTTGAAACCACTAGTCTAGATTGTACTACTCTTTTCTGGAATGTTTGGTAAGATCAGTTATCACTGGCAATCTGAGTCTCAGCTACTCAGTAACAAAACATGCCTGCTGAGCTGGATTTGCGGATAGAGTAGAAGATGAGATACGTGTCTCTATATTGGAATATGTTAGCATTGCAAAAGAATATAATACAATGAAAGTTGTATTCTTATTGTACTCCAGTTATATTCTTGCTGTATTCCAATTTCTTATTGAAATCTTACACAATTTTTTCTAGAACTTACATTCTTTCATTATATTCCAAAGTACACCTTGATTTTGTAAACATTTAGTTATCCATGTTATAAAGAGTAGGGAATATTTGTTAAGACAGTTTGTTATCTATCCTCAAATATTTAAAAATAAGTTTATGAATAATCCTTTAAAAATTGAAAAGCTAAACCTTTATTAGTTATAGCTGCTTTTCAGTTGGTCTTCACGGCCCAATATAGTTAAAATTAAAATGAGTTTGAAGGAATGTGTGGGATTTCAGTTTATGTAATTTCAGTCAGTGTTAGCAAGCTTATTTTGCTTTTTTTTTTTTTTTCTGATTTAGATTATGTGGGAATGCTAGTGTTTTGGGAGAACCATAAGTGGCGTTTCAAATTCTTTGCAAAATGTTTAGTGAAGGAAGTCTCAGTTTAGGATCATTAATATTTAAGACATAAAAATGAGATCTTATTAGAAGATAATCAAAGACTGCAACTAATTTAGGGAATCAGTGAAAGCACATATTTAAGCCAAGTTGTCCATTTACAAATTACAGCTAGAGCAATTATTTTACAGTTTGAACTAAATACAATTGTTCATAGAAATGTGTTTCCATGGCAATGACTTCTATGAGAAAAGATACTGCCTTCTGAATCCATCCCATTTTCTCTCCAAGGAGCCTGTAAACAATAAGGCCATAATTTGTATTTGTTTGCCTGCCATGAAGCTGGTCACAGATATGCAGATCATCAAATAGTTTATTACGGTACTGTGGGCACCATCAGTGTGGCCTCTGCGAACTTCCAGCACTGGAAGTCTAAATTTAGGCACTGCTTTGTCCGCAACTTGGAGAACTTTTCAGCCTTGAATTACATCTCATTCTATTCCAATTCATCCATTCACTTAACCAGTACTTAGTGAACATGTGTTCCAGGCCCCGTCCTGGGTGCTAGGTATAAAGCACCAACAAAGTCAGCCACAAATCCCATTTCTTATGGAGCTCCCAATCCATGGAGAGGAGATGGGCTAAAAACAGTTAAACAAGTAAATAAATATAAAGTCTTAGGTCATCACAAGTGCACACAGGGTGGTATGCAGAGTGCCTGGTGGTGGGGCAGACAAAATTAGATAATGTAGTCATGGGAAGTCTCTCTGAACAGGATGCAATTTGAGATGAACCCTGAATGATGGGACAAAGTTAGCCAAGCACAGCGGTGGAGAAGGACTTTCCTGACTGTGGGAAAACAAGGACAAAGGCCTAGCTAGAGATGCAAAGAGGGCAGTGGAGCTGGAGCGTGGTGACTAATGGGCAGAGCAAGACACAAATTTGAAGACAGGCGAGAACCAGCTGTGCAGGCCTTGTGGGTTATAGTGAGGAGTGCAGACTTGATTCTAATGGAAATGGAAAGTAATGAAGGCTTTTTGGTGGCAGAGGAACATGTTTTGATGTGCATTGTGTGTGATCACTTTGTAATCCACCTTGCAGACTCTTCTAAATTTCCTAAATACTATTTCACGTATCACATTGCCCATTCAACACTCTTAAATGTCTCTGAAATTTCATCAGAATAAAATGGCAGCTTGCATAAACAGTATTCTAGATCTTCCACAATGTGGGAGGCAATGAAATCCTCAGATCTCACTAAGCAAGACTTCCCTCCACACACTCGGTGCTGCATTAAACTCTTCTGGTCAGGATCTTCCTAAACATATCATTTCCTTTCTTGCCTTCACAACCCTATCTTCACTCCTTCTCTGAACCACTCTGTCTCTTATTTCTTCTTCACAAAACTCTTTCCATTCTGTTCCTACTATCTGAACATTTGTATAACTGCTGCAGATCATTCCCGAATAAATTGTTTTCTCCTTTACCACTCATTAGGCACTTTTTGAAGCATATCCTCACGTCTTTGGTGCACAGAACCAAATAAATCAAGCCTAAGTTTGCCGATCTCCCATCCCATCACTATACACAATCCTTGATATAATGGACTCTCAAATGCTTGAAAAAAATAGTGATATATCAATATGTGTTTATCTATCTAAACTTTTTTTTTCTAGCTGAACTTTGAAGCAAAAGTCACCTTTCTGAGATGGCTAGTTGATCTGAGGTATAGTCCATGGTCATGAAACAGAAAACAAATTTTAAAATATGTAGAGGGAATGAGCCAATGGCCTTGAATTCACTGGCATCATTTTTAGATTTCTGTCTAACAATTCTGGAATGTTCAATGTTTTTCTTTAGGGAAATAAAGAACAACACCCAGGAAAGGATCTATTAATTTATCTGAGATAGTTTCACCTCAAGCCCAAGAATTTTACAAATGAGTGGGATGAGTTCATTTTCCTCGTGGATATCTCTTTGGAACACAAAACAACCACTTGCTGGAGTTTAAAAATAAATCAACATGGTCGGTCATGGCCTTTTCCAGCACTTTCCATTAACCTAAAGTCAATGAAATAGATTTAATCAGCTTGTTTTTCTTCAAAATAAACAACAGGGAAGTCTTCAACATTGATGGCTCTATTTCTTAAGGAGAGCAAAGAAAAACCAATGTAGCTGAGATGCAGAACCAAGAAGTGAATACTTAGAATAGACTCAGATGCTACAGAAATGTGAATAATATGGCACTAAATTGTTGAACTGACAGCAGCTGAATTTTTAATTTTCAATTTTAGGATAGTAGAGTACTTGTTTGCATATAGTCTGCTGCCTATCATTATAGTATACAAATGGGAAAACTATGGTGGTCTTTGGACATCTAATAACGATACATGGCTATTCACTTAAATACAATTTTTATCAGCAATGTTTGGACTACATAGAGCATAAATCATCCCAGGAAATAAAAATGCCTAGAGACTAATTATGTGGTATCATAGAAGGTCAATGCCTTTATATTTAGTAAAATGATTCTATGAATGAATCTCAAAATCACTTGAAATATATAACTGAGAAAGGATCCTAGGCTGTGATATACAAGAAACACACAAGCACACGTGTACACATATGAAAAAAATTCCATTCAATATCCTGCTTTGTTTTTTAATATTTGTTGATCTCTGTTTCAAAAAAAAAAAAAGACTAAACATTTAAGTGGGAAAGATAGGAATGGGTTTATGATGCTGTGATTGGAACCTGGGTCATGTTCCACTAAACTGTTTCTACATGCAGAGAAATGACAGGATAATCTCTTCTTCCACAAACAAGTGACTACTAATATGTTTTTCATCCACATCCTCAGAAACAGGAGGATAAAAAGGTCAGATTCAACTCAGCCGAAACATCACAGCTTCCGAATATCTCTTTAATGTTCATCTTCCTAAGGTCTTCTAAAGAAACTTCTGCCAAATGGGAGGAACATTTTCCTTGCTGGAACTCAGGCTTCCCTGTCCAGATGTGAAATTGATGTTTATAAGAATGCACAGCCAAAAGTATTCCAGTGAACCCAGAGATGATCAAGAAATAAACTCCTAGCTGCACAGAACTGGTTTTCCTACTTGAAATTCCTCAAATCTAGTAAAAACATTTCCTTCTGGTAAACATAACTATTTATCTCTTTTATTTACTGATGACTAAAGTTCTACAGGATAGTATGAAATCTAGCTGCTTTTTTTTAGGGAGTTTGACATCTCACACTTTAAGCTTTTAACCCATCATTTGTGATCGTTTGCATGTATATTTCTTTACAACTTCCATAGCCCAGACAAAACCAAAAAGAAAAATGTGACATTAAAGGGCGGAGCAAAATCCTTATCCTACTGTTATTCATACACTTACCTAATTAATTCCACACTGTAAGTGCCTGACTAAAGTCAAGTGTTTTCTCATTTTCTATCACCAAGAAGAGGAAAACTTTGAAATATTATTTGGCTTTCTGCACAGAGGGCTAAGTTATTTGGAAGGCTATTAAGATTGAAGTAAATCAAAATATCAGTGCCAATTAGGAGAGTGATAGAGCATACACGATGGGACACTGAAAATAAAACTTTTTAAAGTTTTATTAATAAACCTCTATTTGTAAAATAAAACATATGAAAGTCATCTCACATGAATTTTAATGAAATTAATTTCATAGCACTTCTTCCATTAAAATAAAAAGTGCTTCACAATTTTGTGATATTGACAAACTACATTATTTCTCAATATTCCAAATTTTTTTAAAAAATAGTAAAACATGGACATTTTTAAAAATGAGATTTTATTGGAAAGGAATTTTTTTTTTTGAGGAAGATTAGCCTTGAGCTAACATTTGCCACCAATCTTCCTCTTTTTGCTGAGGAAGACTGGCCCTGAGCTAACATCCGTGCCCATCTTCCTCTGCTTTGTGTGTGGGATGCCTGCCACAGCATGGCTTACCAAGCGGTGCCATGTCCGAACCAGGGATCCAAACTGGCAAACCCCACGCTGCCAAAGCAGAATGTGTGAACTTAACCACTGTGCCATTTGGCCGGCCCCTGGAAAGGAAATTTTAAGTAAATAGCTAAGTATTTGTTGATTATTTAATAATTTTTCAATTAAACTTTTGCATTTGCCTACCTTGGATGATGAAAAATATCTAGACCATTATTTTGCTTTATGCTACCTTCTACATTAGGATTCATCTGTTCCTTCGGTGATGAGGGTAAAGCCTTTCATAAGATATTCCTCTTAGAAATGTGTAATGGTGTTACAGAGTAAAGATCCATATAAAGGTTTGGTAGCCAGTAAATATTCTCAACAGGATAAAATAGATGAGGGAATAGAGAGTCCACAAGTGGACTTCTCACTGAAGCCCAACAGACTCCAAGAGACCACAATTGAATACAGGGAGAAAGAGGTGGAGCTGGAGCAAGAGAAGTCATGGGGGCAAGAGAACAAAGAAGTGGTGAATCTAATAACCATGTCTAGAAATAACTGAGTATTCTTTTTGATGCATGGAGCTGGCTAGAATCAACTATATCAAATATATAAAAAGCCAATAAAGTTTTTAAGAATAATTTATTGTCAAAATAACTACCATCCTAGACCAAAAGAGACTATTACTTTTTTTTAATTGAGGCAACACTGGTTTATAACATTATGTATATTTATTATATATTATTATATTTGTTATTATAATTCGACTTCTGTATACAGTACATCGTGTTTGCCACCCACAGTCTAGTTTCCGTTTGTCACCATGAAAATGTCCCCCTTTACCTTTTTCACTCCCTTCACCACCTTCCCCCTGGTAACCACCAATCTGTTCACTGTACCCAGGTGTTTGTTTGTTTGTTGTTGTTTTTGTTTTATCTTCCACATATAAGTGAAATCATATGATAGTATTTGTCTTTCTCCATCTGACTTATTTTACTTAGCATCATACTCTCAAGGTCTGTGTTATTGCAAATGGCAAGGATTCATCTTTTTTATGACTGAGTAGTATTCTATTACATATATATATACCACATCTTCTTTATCCATTCACCCATTGAAGAACACTTAGATTGTTTCCATGTTTAAGCTGTAGTAAATAATGCTGCAATGAACATAGAGTGTATAAATGTTTTCCATTTTGTGTTTTCATATTATTTGGTTGAATACTCAGAAGTGGAATAGCTGGATCATATGGTAGTTCTAGGCTTAATTTTTCGAGGAATCTTCATACTATTTTCCATAGTTGCTGCACCTACTTAAGACTTGAAACTATATTTGGGTTCCAAACCACCTCTGAGCAGGACGTGCGCAAATAAAACTGCTTGACCTACAGGAAGAAGCATTCCCATTTTTCCCTTTCTGAATCAGATTAGTTGCTGCTATATCCTGTCCTTGGTCCACGCTCATATGAAGAATGAATAGGATACAGATCATTTGTCTTTTGAACCCACATATCATTGGATCAAGAGAAGCTCCATCCGGGCCCGATGTGAAGCTGAGGTGAAGAGACCATGGTGCATCACCCAGAGCTCCAGCGCTTGGAACTTGACTCATGCCTTGGGTTTTTGTGTCTCTGTCAGGAAGGGATAAGTGACTTGCATATGAGAAGAAGAGTGAACAGAATACCTGGTATTCAGCAGGGATGACAACAGTAAACAACAGTAAACTACAGCAGCGGTGTTGACTAATATCCTGTACCCCCTCCTTATAAGCAAACAGCAGGATTGCCATTTCCAGCCTATGTAAAGTATGTTTGTGTGTTTTCCTGTGACCAGTGAAAGGTGAACAGCAGGGGCTTTAAGGTGCTTCTGAAGAAAAGCTTTAACAGGCAGTGCCTGATTCATCACGTTCCCTTTTCCTGTCTCAGCTTTTGTCAAAATGGAGCCTCTTCAATCTGGGCCACTGAGAGATGAATGAGATAACCTCCCCCAGTGGTCTGCTTTGGGCATGTCAGATGAGCAAGAAATAAACAGTTTGTGTGTGTGTGTTAAGCTACAGCAATATCTAGCCGATCCTAGATAGAAAATCTAGAACCTTCCAGAGGAAGATAATCATAATAATTGAAAAAGAAAACAGCATCGAGATACAATAAAACAAGGAAGATCAAAAAGATAAAGGACAATAAAACTTATAGCCACTGCACCCAACAATCAAAGAATACAATGTACACATTCTTGTCAAACACATGCAGGATGTTAACAATAATTGACCATGTAATAAGACCGAAAGTGACCCTAAATATGTTTCACATGGGATATAAAATGAGTCATAAAGTTATAAATGATTAGCATCATACACTTTCTCACAGTGCAATTAATCTAGAAATCAATACCAAAAATTATCACTAGGAAAGCTTTAAATATTTGGAAATAAGAAGTTTATTTCTAAAGAACATATAGATCAAGGAAAAAGTGATGAAAGAATTTAGAAACTACCTAGAACTGAAAAATAACAAAGATGAAATATATAAAAACTTGTGGAATACAGGTAAAGCAGAACATATGGGCAAATTCATTTTCATAATGTTTATATTAGAAAAGAAGAAAGGAAGAAAATTGATGAACCAATTATCCCTCTAAAGACATAAGAACAAAAGCAAAGCAGAGTAGAAACAAGGAAATACTAAAGAGAAGAGGAGAAACTGGTGACAGAAAATAAACACACAGCAGGGAGGATACAAAGAGAAAACTTGATTCTTTGAAAAGAAAAATTAAATTAACAAACCTTTGGTTTGAAGGATTAATTTTAAAATGAGAGAAGGCACAAATAATATTAAGAAAATGGGACACAATTATTGATGCTACGGACTTTAAATAGATGATAAGAGGGTATCATGAAATAGCTTTTTGCCAGTAATATTGAAAATATTAATGAAATGGACAAACTCCCAAAATTGTATAATTTATTAAAAGGAACAAAAAAGAAATAATATTTTTACCTTATCAAGGAATTTGAAACAGCAATTAAAAATCTTCACACAATGAAAACTCCAGGCACAGACAATTTGATTGGCAAATTCTACCAAAATTTAGGAACATATAATTCCAGTGAATCACAAACTATTCCAGAATACAGAAAAAATAAAAAACAATTTCCCATTCACTTTATAAGGCAAGGGCAACCTTGATACAAAATTTCACAAGACAAAGGGAGAAGAAAAATCATAGGTTGACCTAATCTCACTCATGAACATAGAAGCAAACATCTTAAACTAAATATTAATAAAATAAATCTAACAACTCCCAGGAATGCAATTTTGCTTTTAACTTTAGAAAAGAATGCATGCAATTTGTCACACCAACAGATTAAAGTAGAAAACCCATACGTTTTATTATTGTATTAAATCAGAAATAGCATTGGATAAAATCAAATATCCAATCAATCATGATTTTTTTAATGTTTCAAAACTAGCAATAAAAAGAAAATTTTTAATCTGGTAAAAAATATTTACAAAACTCCCAATTGTAGACACTTTAATCATGAAACGTTGAAAAGATTCCTTTAAGATCTAGCGTAAGGAAAGGATGACCACTAACACCAATTCTATTCAACATTATACTTTAGGATCCATCCCCTACAGTATAGCAATACAAAGAAATAATGTGAAAGCAGATTTTCATCTTTCATCATCTTCATGACATGATTATGCTCATATAAAATATATAGGAACCTACAAATATATAGAATATATAACGAAAGTTTAATGAGTACACTTATATAAAACACTAGGGGTAGGGGGATTCGGGTAAGATGAAGCAAAAATTTGTAGAGTCTCATTTTACTTAGGGAAGAGGTCACAGACTTTTAATAATTCTTTACAGTGGTAGAAAATATAGATTAAAAAAGCTTGGTAAAAATATAATGGTGACTATAAGAATAGAAATATCCTGTAGAACTTTCAAATGCCTAGATAAATAAAAGAAAATAACAAATCTGGAAAAAAGATGAAAAGGGGGGAAAAAGTTAAAATAGGAAACAAACATGATGGAAGGAATAAAGACAAATATATCAACACAAACTTCATTTTTGATTATCAATGTTTTCAAAGGAGGATAATAGGGGAAATTGTTCTAACAGAGATCAAAATATCACATTCTACTTTAGTAATTAAAACAGTGCTATATCCTAAGGCGAACTTACCAGTTGACGTACATTCACGCTGCTGTACACCATACGGGTATCAAAATCTCTCTTAAATGTCTTTTTTTAGCAGCAATTCCATGAAAGTGTAAAGCAAGCCTGGAGGGTGGTGGGGGGGGAGGATGGCAGAGTAGCACTCCCAGAACTCGGAAGTTCAAAGAGAAAATTCCAATTCTGCCTAGTCCTTTCCCACATGATTCTGATTTGATGATGTGTGTAGATCCGCATTTAGGAGGTTATAAAGAAAATGGCATTTTATACACCTCCACTCCACGTATTCAAACTTAAATATTTTTGAAGTCTGAAAGAATCAAGATCATTTTGCTCAATCCTCTCAAAGTCTAAAGTTCTGGGTTGAGTTTATCTGGCCACTTTAGAAACCAATGACCTCTTTTCAGATTACGAAATAAGAACTAACTTTATAACACTGGAAAAATACAGCACTCTTTCCTGACACAACTCTTCCTTTTTCCTTCCCTTTTCACTCTGCCATTTATAACTATGGTCCATAATGAAGAAAATAATCCTTTTCTGTAAACATTCCCTTAATTGCAAAATAACTTCTCCTTGAGGCATCATTTCTTCTGCAGCACTGTCAAAAGAAAGATGTTCCTTCCTTCTCTCCACCCTTGTCCTCCTCTCTCGCAACAAACATGAGATGGGATCAGTATGTTTCTAGCTACTTTTAGATGATCAAGTCTCCATTCATTATAAAAACAGTTGTTTCTTTGCAGTTTCTACTTGCTGACTATACCACTTTCTATTCCATTTGTCTCTGTCCTCTACCTGCTTCCTGGTCCCTTGCCCTCAGTATTGAAAATGCTGATACGTGGTTCAGAATCTCCCTCTACCCCAAGCCGCACCATAAATGTGAACCATATAGAGATGTATGAAGACAGTTCATCTAACATCCTAGTTTCTTTGTAACTTGTCAAAGTTGTTGTGTAGGCAATCCACCCTAGCCCCTCTTCTCAGGGATACATCATGGAACTACTGATCATTTGGAAATGTACCACCTGTGAAAGAAGATTTCCAACTTCCTATTACCTGATCATTAACTTCAATCCTTAAATATCACCGGTTTATCATTCTCAGTGAACCTATTTCTTAAAACATTTCAGGGCATCAGTTCGTTGACTCCCTTCCTTTCTCCCTATTAAACTATTCCTGATTTTAGCTCTATCTAGATAAGAATGGATAGTCAAGAACTTCAAATTCCTTTGACTAATAGTTTAAATGCCCTTAAGAAGTGTCTTTTTGTTTCATTTGCCCAATAAAGTCCCAACCCCGGATTAGCTCATCTGACTGTCTTCTCCACTCCTGTCCCCAGCTGCTGAGCATTATTAAAATACATGACAATACAACAAAAATTGATACCACTATAATATTCATGGTCATTGTGATCAACTGGAACCTCAACATGGGCTTACAGTCTTATGATACTTCCCTAGTACATTATATTTCTATCCTTCACTATCATATTTTGCAATTTCTCCTCTCAAACTTTCCATCTTTCCTTCTACCTTGCCGTCTCACTCTCACAAGATGATCTTGCTTCCACTTTATAAAGAATATTAAAAGTTCAGGAGGGAACTTCCTAAATCTCTTGCCTCTGTTAAAAAAAAAAAAGAAAGAAATTAATTTTTCTACCTCTGGTCTGAATCATATTCCTTTCCTTCTGCTCTTCAACTTCTTGTACTCTGCTGATTTCTTCCCATCATTGTATTCCCATCATGTATTCAAACAAACCCAAATCTTCTCTATCTCAAAAAAATGAAGTTTCTCTGACATCATTTTCTATAATTACCACCTGTCTTCCCTATAATCACAAATTTCTTAAAATATTTTCAATATGTCATAAAGGAAGCATACGTTCTGTGAAACGTATTTTACTGTCAATGTTACTTATGTCAATAAAGGTAACACAATTGACTCAGTTGCCAAAGACTCAAGATGTAATATTCATCCTTCATATCTCCCTCTTGCTTATTCTTACATATCATTGACCAAGTTTAGTTACTTACACATCCAAACAGTTGTTCAATTTAACTTCTTTCCATCCATCATTTCTCACTTTGATTTCTGCCTCAGCCTTCGAAATGGTCTCTCTTCCTCCAGTCTTACTCTCCATGACGCCAAATGTTGCTGTCGTATGTAGGACCCTTGCATAGCTATCTCTTGTCCTCACACAGAAATCTAAATCCTTTAATGTGGCCTTCAAAATCTTCTACTGTCTGAAAAACACTTTGTATTTCTTCAGCCTTTTCTGCCATCTCTTTCCCTTCTAATTCAAAAATCTAGCAAAAGCCAATGTACTTTAGTTCTTTGATTGTGCTTTTCTTCTCTCATCCCCTTTCACCACTCTCTTTTTAGAGTATGCACTCCTTGTACATTGGGTAAGCATTTTTGCTTGTTTGACACAAAATAACAAATCAGCTACCTTCCCCTGAAACATGTATCCTTTCTCTTTTCCTCTTCAAATGATAAATACTACTCATCCTCCAATCACAGTTTAACTGTCATATAAACAGAAGAGTCTTCCTTAAGTCTTAAAACGATTAGGACCCCCACCCCAACCTATTCCTATAACACCTGCACTCCACCAATATCGTATTTTATTTACTGGATTCGTTTATACCTGTTTTGCTTGCATAATTGATAGCCTGAGGCCAGGGTCAGTAGTTGCCTGATTTACAATTGTTTACCCAATGTCTAACATAGTCAGTACATATATGTAGTAGATAATATATGTCTTGAATGAGTGAATACGTGACTGAATACATGAATAAATTTCTTTGAGCTTGAAAGAGATAATGGTTTCTATCTTCTACAGTAATCACGAAATTTGAAAATGATATTTTCCTAAGATCTTACAGATAAAGACAAATTATACAAATGCTGGCAAAGTCAAAATATAACTAAATTGAAAAAGAAGTTTTTTGTCATCTATTGTAATAATTTAATAAAACTAAATGAAAACCCATAGAATACGAAAGGGGACTTTATTTTTGCCTCTCATCAGAGTATTGGCATTATTTACTAATAATTTTTATTATTATTTTAATTGCTCTTCTATTGTTACCTCCATTTAATAAAGGTGATCTTAGAAATTGTTAGAAGTGAGCTCTTCCTTTTAAAATGTTTTTGGTTTCTTTACAGTGCCACTCTTGTAAGTGACTCTACCAGTTATAAAGTTCTAATGCCCTTGGTGAATTTCCATGGTTTAAAGAAAGCATTCATTTACAGTCTTAAACCATAGTTTAAATTCTTTGTCTTCTGTTTGTTGTTGGCAACATTGAGGAACAAGTATCCTGTTTTTCATTCACTAATTCTTAAGTGATATCATTGTCCACTCTTTTCTTTTCTCAGTATTACTATTTTTAATTGTATATATTTAAGATACATATTTGATACACATATATGATTTGATACACATATACGCAGTGAAATGAGTCCTACAATCAAGCTAATTATCCATCTCCTCACATAGAAAAAGAAGTTTATTAATCCCCTACATCATTACAGAAAATAAAAGATAGACAATAACTCCTGAAAAACATGTTTAAAAATAATGTCTTCTCAGTATATTGCTTATTTCATTTATTAATTTGACAAATATTTGTTGGCATTCCAGGCACTGTGCCATATGTTTCATAGACTAAACAACACAACGACAATGTTTTGTACATATTACATCTGATGATTTAATTCTAAAGCTAGAACTCATGTGACTTTTAAAATAAGGCCAGCACATAGCTAAGATGAAATATGAACAAAATCCTGCATGATGAAAAGAATTTAATAGCTAGAAACTTCTGACTTGTATAATTGGAATAGAAATTACATGGTAAAGAGACCCAAGAGAGTAACTACCTTGATTTAACACTGCTGGAACCTTCAGCTTTTGGCTGATGACCAGTGGAACACACAAGTATTATAAACCCAGTCACTGAAAAGAACGCTGAGACTCATTTGCCATTTTTCTTACATAAGCCAAGAATTTGCACACCATACATGAATGCAGAAAGATAGTTAAGGTAAGGTGACCCCAGAACAAATGCTGACATAATTTTCTTTAGCTGTAATCAAAGTTTTAACTCAAGACTGCAAGTAAAGGAGAATACAGGTCTCTAAAATCTGAGAAAGAACGGGAAGGGACAATGACACTCAAAATTTTTCTACCTTACTTTTTATGGACTTCATTATCTATGAAGGAAACACTATTAGGAATTACCGTCTATTACAGATACATGATCACGTATAATTTTATATATAATTATATAAAACATGAGAATAAGACAGTGTCATGCAGGTATTCAAAATGCTAACAGTTAACATTGTCATTTTACTAAAAGTAAGAAATTCCCATTATTTTTCATTAAAGAAGAAATATAACTTTCCCTATACAGTTACTCATTTGGAAGATAATGTGAAAACTAACAATTACTTGACTTTGGAAGAAGTGAAACTTTGAAAGCATTCAGATGAATTTTTTTAAGTGCGAACTTTCATTGTTTTCTTCACTTTCCATGACCTGTAGAATACTCATAGAATCTTGAAAACAAAAAGCACTTCCCTCTTCACCCTGTTCCTTGCCATTGGCAAAGGCTGCTTATTTTCACATGTTTCAAATTAGCTGAATTAACATGACTGGATTTGTTTAGCAATGACTTCAGATAACTGGGTCTTTATCAGGCATTTTTGTATACCAACACTATTCATGATATTATCAAAGACTGGAAAACAATATTTTCAGTAAAAGCTAAGCAAAATGGCAATGGATATGACAACAACAACAGCAAATTTCTCACGAGATGCTGGTAAGAAGAGTTAGGGAAACTGAAAACTGAATTTTAAGGCTAAATATGATCTTTCAAAGAAACTATTTCAAAGGGGTGTGTGTGAATAAATATTTTCAGAGCAAGTTTCTATTAATTAGTAGTAGGCTAAACATTTTCTCTTCTACAATGTGTTTAATACTTGCGTATCATTCTATCATAATTATGAACCATAATTTATTTATCCATCCAACACTGGGATTTGCTTTATTTTCAGTATTCTATCTATGATCATGAATCACACATTTTTGTACGCATTTCCCATTATTTCCAAAGAATACGTTCATTGAGCTGCAATTGCTGGGTCACAGAGCCCTGACATATCATTTAGAATCTTGGGAGCAGGTTCCACAGTGTATTGCTCATCAGTCGTGAACAGGACCAACTGCCACCTAAAGGTGGCCCTGTGTAAATGCCCCACTGAGGTTGACCAGGTGTTATTTACAACTCAGCCTATCCTGACCCCAGAAAAACTGATTTTATAAAGCTTCCTAATCATACTCATCTTTTAGAAGTGAACCACTCCTCTGGCTTCTTCAACAAAGAAGATAATTAGTTCAAAATTAATACTAAAAATAATAAGGCAATACTATTTTTTATGTGCTTCACAAAGGGAAAAAAATCCTGACCTCAAGAAGGCTTGAAGTCCTATTTAAGGTCATTTACACTACATGGAATAACATCATATTCTTGAGGAAGTATATTGAATTATTTATTTAGCAATTTGTGTTTTCAGGTCATGAGTGATATTCATTTCCATTTAAATGAATGTGAGTGAGAAAGTATGATCAGATTGTGGTGTTGCCTACTTTGTCTGAAATATTCCTTTCCATGGATAAATCAAGAAATTAATTAGAATATTGAGTAATGGTTTGGCTTAACAAGTCAGTATTAAAAGAAGGGTAAAAAAATTGACTTCCATTTCTAAATAATAGAATAAACACATGTATTTGCCTTACCTCCCTCCTGAAAATATATTAAGTTGACTATTAAAAATGTATAAATCAGTAAGAAAAAAGAGTAAGTGTAGTGATGTGTGGTAATCCACACATGTCTTTTTTCACCTCTAAGCACTCATCTTCAAGCTGCTGTGAGTATCTACTGCTGATTGGCCCACAGCTGTGTTTCTCACAAGGAAACCAGTTCTAAAATGAGACTTGGGATATGAATCAATCAACAGAAATCTAGCATGAAACACTGTTACCAGTGGTGGATGGAGAAAAGATAGCCCATGACTGCTGTAATAATGCAGTTGTTAAAACTGTCGTCATCAGTGAACTGGGATGGACCAATGGTGGAAGGGAGTCCACTGGCTAGTGCAATATTTCTGCCCTTGAGAAGTATGAGAGAATAGATTATTGAATTGCTTGGCTGTGGCTGAGTACCATCAATTCAGTGAAGAGAGATAATGGCAGGCCCAGGATCATTAATCACCCATTAAGGACAACATCTGAAAGCCAAAGGTCCTCTTTGCCAGCATACGAAGAAGCTCTTTCTCCTGCAGATGGAGAGCAGACAGAATGGAGGACTGGGCTCCAGACTAAATCATGAGAGTAAAGAAGATTCAGAGAAGATTAAATACTGCGATATTTACCGCAAAGTCAGATAAGTGAAAGGACTCACAATTTTCCACAGAGTATATTCATGTATGGCTTTTAATAAAGACAAAAGATATAGTTCAGCAGGAGAAAGAGAATGTAAGCAAGTTCTCAGGGCCTAAGAGACTTCCAAGTGTAGCTACTTGGCGTCATCTTATTCTCACAAGGTCGTGCTTTGTCTCTAGACTGAGCCTCCAAGATTCGTGCAAACTTGGTTTGGGGAGAGCTTCCTAAAAGTTTCTAGCAGGATCCTCCATTCCCTTATAGTCACCTAGACAAATCAGGCTGCATAATCAGTTATACCAGATGCAAGCTGTCAATAAACAAACCAGCCTAGGTCTCACTAGGAAGTTCCCCCCTTTTACAGCATATTCTAAATCATTAGTTAGCCTACCACCTTATCTGGCCAAGAGTCACTGCTATCCTTCCAGGTATCCCCCGAACTAAGCAAAGAACTGACACAGTCCGTCTGTCAAATAACTCCATCCTACAAAAACACTTAGCTCCAGCACGTCTCCTATGCCAGTCAAATCCCTAAGAGAAGGATTGGGACCCTGAGAATTGAGAGGTGAATATCTTAGTAGATGCAGTTTCAAACCTTGAACTCCAGATGCTCCTAACTCCACTGTCTGACAGAAGTGCCCCACTTCTCATTAGAAAATAGTGGCCACCAAGTGACATCAGCATCTGGCAACATTAGACAGGCACCTCGTTTTTGTCTCCCTTCTAACCATTCAAATTTGTCATCCATCCATGAACAAAACTGCCTCTGTGGGAGTTGTGGGATCCTGCACCATATGCCAAGCAACCCAGGAGGAGTCTTGCCCACCTGTGCGGTGGGTAATAGGCATGCAGACCTTGGTATGGACTGTGGAACCGGCTCCAGCCCCTCAGGGCCGCAGTCTGGGAGCTCCGGCAGACTGTGGACTTGGGCAGACACTCATGGATGAGAGAGAGTTTGGAAAAGCCCAGCTTTCAGAGGAGAAGTTCCAGAACTCCACTGGAGAGAAAAAGCAAATGCTTGGATGCACGGGAGAGACTAAGAGGAGTTTCCTAGCATCACTTTCTCCCCAAGGTGGTACAGCTTAGCTAGAGGAGGTCAGCGTGTGAGTGCCCGGCTTCCCCAGCAGGGCACAGTTAGAAACTCCAGGAAAATCAGAAGCCGTATAAGAAAATCGTGGAGGGGCCAGCCCAGTGGCGCAGCAGTTAAATTTGCGCATTCTGCTTCTCAGCGGCCCAGGGTTCGCCAGTTCAGATCCTGGCGCAGACATGGCTCTGCTTGGCAAAAGCCATGCTGTGGTAGGCGTCCCACATATAAAGTAGAGGAAGATGGGCATAGATATTAGCTCAGGGCCAGTCTTCCTCAGCAAAAAGAGGAGGATTGGCAGTAGTTAGCTCAGGGCTATTCTTCCTCAAAAAAAAAAAAGAAAGAAAAGAAAATCCTGGTACAAATACAAGGTTCATTAAAACATGGCATAACTTTAATAGTAATTGAAGGAATGTAAGAAAAGATCATTATTTTGACCTTGATCTAGGAAAACTCTCTTCGAGGCAATCCAGCAGGGATGATGTTGGACTTAAAATGAAGAAAACGTAATCCTGGCATATTACTCAGCTCTGAAGAGAGCATTGTTTACCAAGCCACTGTCATTTAGATGCTGTTTTATTGGTTTTCCACTTTTAAAATCAACCCACAGATAAAGCATGAAGAAAGTACAGCTACAGGATGTATATACTACCAACTACCAAAATGAGGGCACAGCTGGCAGAATAGAGGAGGCATTTTTGGAAGAAGAGGAGATTAGAAGGCTATGACTAGAATGCAGAAGCAGGGAGATATGATTTAAATCAACTGGAATAAAAGAGTTTTAAATATATTTTTTAATTATAATATATAATAAACAAAGGACAAATAATAGCATAACCATCAAATACATCTGCAGGAAGGGGAGGAGACTACGGCGGTCTGAATGGAGATAGATAGGGCCTTCTTTCCTGCAGTAGGATATCAGATGTTTTCAAAAGTGCGTGAGCATCAAATGACCACAGAAACTCATTCTTGGAATTTTTAAATAATTATATAAAATTCTTGAAATAGCTTGTAACTGCTTGTACTCAAAATATTTTAATGGCATCAACAAATTTGAGCAAACATTCTGCATAAGGATAATTAATTGCACTTTCGATGTCAGATTGAGACACAAGGTTAAAGTTGCAAAAAACAAAAGGAGTAATTATTTTGTGGTTGCATAAAACATTCAGTTTTACTATTGCTAAAGTCTATGTTACATCAATTATGTTAACAACTATGATGATAACTTGGATATTCCTCGTGAGAAGATAAAACTCCTGTAGGAGTTAGATGATCCATAACTATATTGCAAAATTCCTAGCTGGAGATCAGGGAGATTAAAAGTGATCTTATAGGTTTACATGATATATGGGTAGCCTGAAGTCTATTCAAAGCAGAGCAGTGTGGTTCTCTGAGATTATATCCTGGCTGAGTCCCTTACAAGCTGGTGATCTCAGGCAAGGACTTAATCCTCCTTGATCTCAATTTTCTCACCTGCAAAAACAGAGTAATATCAGTTCCTACTTAGTGATTGTGACAGTAAAATGAGTTAATTAACATGAAATTACTCAAAAATTTCTTGACGCATAATGAGCATGATTGGTAGTTATTATCATCATCCTAAAGAAGGAATGAGGCTCTAGGAGTTTAACCCAGGAATAAGGTAACTATATGGAGGGCAGGAGTGTGTGTCACAGCTGCTACTGTAGCTATGTCAGCCAGCTTGAAAACTAGCCCTCTGGATGCCAGCATGTATCAGAGAGAGAGAGAGATTTAAAAATTATGAGTAACTTTTCTAACCCCTAGAACAATGGGATACAAATAATACTGCTTTGTGTCGTAGACAAGGAGAAACGCCATTCTCCATCCCTGCAGGCCTGTCCCAATTCCCCAATTTTACTGTGCACTATTATAAAGATTGGCAAAATGAAGCCTCTAGATAATGGCAGTGAACTTCTGTGGTTAGCGGAGTGGCAGGAGAGATTACTATAATGCCCGACAGGTCAGTTTGAAATCGTGTGATGTTCAGCAAGCAGGACTGCATTATGTAGAAGGGTAATGAGAGCGCCAGAGGCTAGAGGTTCCCTATATCTTTCTCAATCTGCACTCTGCCCTCATGCCTGTCCCTCTAAAACACAGACACTCTTCCCTGTCATACTCTCTGCGGAAACTGATGGCCCAGAATGTAATCGTTGCTCCAGAAACTAAATGTTAGAATTTCTCGCAAATTGACAGCTCTCCAAGGCCCCAAAGTAGTTCAGGAGACTTATAGGGTAAACCTGTTTTATTTTATCTGGGTTCATCAAATTCCCTCTCTAAATACATCCATGAGTTAAAATCCATAGTATCCAGCATAATTTATGTTCTAATATCAGACAAGTCCAAAAAAAGAAATTTGTACTTCTGGGAGAAAGAATTTGTTAGAATATTCTCCTGTGTGATAGTTCTATAGATTTAATTCTACCAGACAAATAGGTGATTCTAAACATTTTATAACTATGAGAAACCCCAGCTGGCTGCTATGTCACAATTAATTTAAATGATACACTTTCTTTCAATACAGAGTTTCAAAGGGAATGTAGTGGTCAACTCAAATGTATTTCCTTCATCAAGAAAACTAAGGCTAAATTAGCTTGGATTGGAGTCACTCTCTGAGAAAGAGAGGTTTATATTTGTGAAAAATGCCCACATTTCAAATAAAATCCCAAATTTCCCTTTGCAATTAAATCCTGACTAAAAGACAAAGCACTAAGCCTAGGGACCACAAAATGTCCTTGTCTTACCTTCCTTCAGAATTCCAGTATAAATGTTTCTTGGATTCATAAAACCAATCGGGATTTTTATTGGTTAAATATTTTTCTTAATAGTTAAAAGGGAATAATGGATTTAAGAAATTTCAAAGCAAATGACTTTAGTCCATTTCTCTCTACTCCAAACCCCATCTGATCAGATTTACCAATTTCCTGTTTAGTCTCTTTCTATACGATGTAGATACATTTTATCATGAAAAATAAATTTAGGTAGCAAACTTTGATTCATATCTAAGAGAAATTTCAATTATACCTCTAAATAAGGAGCCAACTTTCTTGATTAGATACAAATCAACATAGTTTTTATTCTTGAGATAAATATTTTAGAATGGCTGAAAGTGGTCATTTCTTTTTTAAGCTTTTTCACCATACTACCAACTCTGACCTATACACAAAGTAGAACAATGATATTATAGAGAAAATTAGATTTAAAAGGAACAGGATTCTCTCTTAGTTCGTGAGTAATCTTTGGAGAGTTTAAGAATCTGTAACATTCTCTTCGTGCAATCTTTTGGGAAAGCTTCCTGTCCTAGTTAAGTTTCAACAGATTGTAGTCATGCAGAAACAAGCTTTGACTCCCCTGTCACTGGGCAACCGATGAACTGACCATCTGGACTCCTGGTTTGATAAAAACTTTTCGGGAGCCAGAAAAATCCTGGCAAGTAAAAGAACATCGCTCAAATGGAACTCAGAAAAATTCTCAAAGACACGTTACATTCAAACATTGTTTTATAAACAACTTGGACACGTCACACATACATAGTGCACACAGGCGTGCACACACACATACACAACTTAAAATTCCAATAGGAGGCTTTGGATTCAACAATTAAGGATGATGGTTTGGGTGACCATAGAATTTATTGTCCTAATCAGGACATTTTTTAAGTGTGAAAGGGAGTCCTATTAATGATTACACTGGGAATGCTATAAACCAGGACAATCCGTGATATATCAGATGGTGTGGTCAGCCTAATGGTAATGAAAGGAGAATTCAGAGATGTTCTCTTGGCTAAATAAACCCATGAAAAGATACAAAGTATTGATGGCTGACAAATGAATTCAGTCATAGTTGCATTTTTATGTTACCTCTAAAAATAACACATCCCAAGGTTCGCCCTAGCTATGATCTAATAATTTATCTATCATAGATTTTGACCAATTTTCCAAATCTGAAAACGGCCTCAAGAGAAAATCCCTTGCCAGTAGATTTATTTGGATCCTGCTTGATGTGGTAGAACCAAACCCTTGCCAAATGCGTAATCACAAGTATAATTCCTACAGCATGAACTCTACACAATCTAAAGGGAAGCACTATCTCCACACAGTGGAAGACCTGTTAAAACTCAGTATTCCAAGGGAACAATTAATCCTGAGCAATCTTTCAAAAGGATTGGGTTATTAATTTGGAATTTGGTCTCGCTGCTATAGAAACTTGGAGGGATACAACAATGATTTTTCAGTCTTTCACCAAAAAGAATCCATGCAAGAAGGAAGCTGATATTGTCCAGCAAGGGAATGGCATGAGGTCTTTGCCTTGTGAAGAATGTGGAAGAGGCCTGGTCCCGAAGGGCAGTGAATCCTCAGAGACAAAGCGAGGAGGGCTGCAGGATCCAAGGGTGCCTGAACTCAGCTGCCCTCTTGCAGGCCACGATCAGAAGATAAAACATCCTTCAAAGCATGAGGCAGCGATAATGTCTGAGATCTGAGGAATAATGACCACAGTAATACAATCCTTGGAAAAATTCCTAGTGGCCAAGTTTGCATGGAAGAACTGGAAACCGTAGCTTCCCTTATATGAATAGACGGTCTAGGCTGAGGGTATCTTGTGCCGGACCACACATGTTCTAAGGCTGCAATCATTACTGCAGCAAACAGCGTTTAGCACTTTACCTTGATCTCCTTGTGTCTCTCCTGCTTTTTGCTCTGGGGCATGGGACAGGTTGTGCATGTGTAGTCATGCGTCACTTAACTGCAGGAATACATCCTGAGAAATGCAGCGTTAGGCGATTTTCGTCATTGTGTGAACATCATAGAGTGTACTTACATAGACCTACTTGAACATTCTATGTTCTATGCCTGAAACTAATATAATATTGTGTGTCAATTACACTTTAGTGAAAGAAAATCCAGTTAGTTCTATATTTAATTCCCTACTAAAGATAAAGTCAAATTCCCTAAAAATTAAAGCTCCCTAACCTTTCTCATATGGTATCATTTTTTTTAATAGTCAGAAGTCCACTGAAATGCTACTTTGTTGGGGGACGACCCCAGGTGCACTGAACAGGTATCCATACGTTACCACGTCTACAACATTGGTCTGGAGAGAGAGGTTCTACCAGTCATCTCAAAACGCTGTTTATTTCTTTTAAGTGTTTTCCACTGTCCTGTCAATAAAGATAAATGAGATTAATGTTAAATTTTTGCAATGAGATATTGTCTGTAGGATTGCTTTGGAAATTTCTTTGCCCCTAAAAATTGAAGCTAATTGGAAGTAATTTGGCTAATCTGAAATATTATTACATTCAAGAAAAAAAAACCTTGAAAATATATCTTACTTGAATGCATACAAATCTTTCAACAATGAGAATAGAGTTAACTGAACTATAAAAACAGATAGTCATGCAGGAAAAATGCAGAAGAATGGGAAACCAAACACCATCTTAATAAAAATAAATGAAGACAGATTGGACCACAATACCTCATGGAAATGTATTTGGTTAATCATTACTATGAAAATGGATATACCTCTGTCAAAAAAAAAGAGGTGAATTAAACAGGAGAAAAATTATCTACACAATATGGAAGAAAAAAATGATGCTTCATTGCATAAAAACACATCAATTCTTCCTATTACAAACTCCCCAATGCAAAGAAAGCAAAATAAGCTGGAATCTAAACAGCATGATATTAACCGGAAATTTAAATTCACATAAACAGTTTGCTATGTTCAAGGCAAATATTGGAAATATGAGGATGAGTAGGAATCGGCTTCTACATTCAAACTGCAAGTTCCTACTTACCTCATTAATGAAGAAAAAAACACATGGAATTAAAGAACTAATATAATTTCCCTGACCTTTATATCACCCATCCCCACCAAATTAATAGTTTTTCTCTATATATTGAGTCATGTGACCAAATTCCAAGTTCACTTCTCTTTCATGCATCTTGTAGGCAAGTGTTAAAAATTTATTTATTCATATGGAAAATATTCTAAGGTTCAAAATATATCTACAAGGAATTCTATTTTGGTTCTACATGCCAAACCAAAATTGTCATTTCTAAAGGACTATACAGCTTCAGAATTTTCTGGTTCAAGCTCTTCCATGTTCAGGTTTTTACTGGTCTGTGCAGGGCTTTGTAAGAATTCTGGAAACATCTGTATGCAAACACCACTGCCGTGAGCACAGGAAAGACAAGAGGAGTGAGAGGTAGTTCATTTTTTGAACCTTGCTTTTCCCTCTTCTCTCTCTTTCTCTCTCTCTCCCTCTCTCTTTCTCCATTTAGGAGTGAGGGTGATTGACAGTGAGAGGGACAGCATTGAAACAGATCTGAGTCAAGAGGAGAATCTCTGAAGATAATACCTTCAAATTCATAAGCGTGTGAATTCATGAGCATGTGACTCACAAGCATGAATAGGGATAATCTCTGAGATTCACTCTCCTCATCAAGAAACTCCACAGGCACTTAGAGTCCTTTAAGTTCTAGGCAGAGGGTGTCTACCGCTGAGGGAAGGGCAGGAGAGCTCATAGACCCCCCTGAGGTCAAAACACTGGGGCCCCGGTGAAGTCTATGGTAGGACAGGAGAATGAGACCTTGGATTCCAAGTTCTGTTCATCTCAATAGGACAAAGAGATTGTAAATGCTAGTCATTTTCCCTGTAACTGTCATATATCTATCAAAAGAAGAAACTGAAAAATGCACTAAAATATTGGGAAACCTCCTGAATATATAGATGATATAGTTGAAAAATACTATTCAATTTCATTCAAATTATCTCTGTAGTACATAAAGTTTTTTCCACTAGAATGAAAGGCACAGTTTTAAAGAAATCAACTTGCATTTCAGTTTCTCAGCCTCTTTCCAAGTGTTTATGCTTTGAACTCTGCACCACTGACTCTGACCTCTTCTCTTACTATCCCTGTTTTTCTCATTCCAGCCATCACATTTTCCCTCTTGTTTCTCCAACGTGTCAGACATGATCACACCTCAGGGTCTTTGCATAGGCTGTTCTCTCTGTTCAGAACTCTCTTCCCCAGAAAGTGTCTCCTTTAAGTATCTGTTCAAATGTCACATACTCAATAAAGTTAATCACCCTCTTTAAAAGTGCAGCCATCCTCCCCGAAACATCACATTCTTGACTCTCTCTTACACTTCTCTACTTTTTTTTCCTTTTTCCGTTTCACTTATCTTTTACTTACATAACTTATAATTATCTCATTCATTAGATCTATTTTTCATCTCCTCCAGCTAAGTGTAAGCTCCACTTGGAAGGAGTCTGTATTTCTTTTATTCACTAAAGTATCTCAATTCCCCGGAAATTCCTGGTGCAGAGTAGGCACTCGTGATCGTGATCAACAAAGATTTGCTGAATCAGTGAATGAGTGACTCTTTCATTCATCCTGAATCTTACTCTAAATATTGGTAGGTGTTGAGAAGTGGAATGACTCTCAGTGAGAAAAACATCTGCTGAAATTCAAGTTCTTCCAATCATTATTTCCAATGAAACTAAAGGACATTTAAAAAAAAATCTTTAGAGGACGGCCGAAAGAAGTGCATGACAATATAGAGATTTCCCAAATTATTTTAGGTTGTACATGAGAAAAATATTTAAGACCACTGGCCAAGGAAAGAATCCAGGAGGAAATTATGGAAGATAGTGGGAAACTGCTCACCACATCCATTTCCTCTTTTATCTGAGGATATAGTTGTTACTGACACCACATTACTGAGTCCCAGCCAACAGAACGTGGGAGAAACTGATATGCATTGCTGCCAGAACTAGTCCTTTAAAAACTGCTTCCTTGCAATTCTCCATGCCCATTCTCCTTCACTGGCTTGATGTAGGCAAGCCTGGTCACCCAGGAAGCCACCTGTTGAGCATTGTAGAGCTACAAGATGAAGGAAGTCTGGGTCCAAGAATCACTGCTTGGAGACAGTTGCCTGCCATCATGAATACCCATCCGGACTTTCCATCAACATGAAGTATACTTCTCTTGTTTTAAATTACTGAGAATTTGCAGTTCATGTATTAGGGTAGCTAGCATCACTTTAAGAAATACAGGAATGTTCCCACTACGTTAATTAGGAAAAATTTTCTTTCAGAGACTAAAATTCTAGCAGAGGTAAACATGCAGGATCCAGATGGAAGTCTGAGAACCCAGAAGATAGGAAAGATGTTTTTCCTTGCAATGCAACATCACATATGGTGAAGGCTTCAATAAATGTTTCTAATAAGCCTCCTCTCATCAATAGAACTCATCTTTATGATATTTTTGTGAAAGTAGGGAGAACAGCTGGATTGTTTGAAAAACTTGCCTCAGAAAGGGATGAGACAGGAAGCTCGTGGGTGAATGGTGAAGGTCTTCATCGTACCATCATGGGACTATTTTTAATAGGCTCTAGGTTTTTTGGAAAATTCCTTCTTCAATCAGGTTTGGTTTTTAGCAGACAATTGCTTACCTAAGCTCGGCCACTAGAACTTAAGATTCTAATCATTACATAAATCCACTCCATAAAGAAGCCCTCATTAACTATTTTTTTCAGTTAGAATAAGTTTTAACAAGACAAATCACTAACAAGTCTTCAATTTAGTAAAAGGAGATTTCGAAAATAGTAGACTCCAAAAATAATACATTTATAAATCTGGATCATCTGGAGCTTCAAAAGAGTTTTAACATAGGAATCTTTTTCTGAGTCATAAATTCACATATCCTAGAATAGAAACATCTGTGAAACACAATTATTTCATTTGTATTTGCTGGTGTAAAACTAGGAAATGGTCAAGCAGCTTAAATTATCCGCTGCTAGAGGGAACGTTAAAATGATATTCTTAATTCACACCTCTATCTAGAGACATTGTGTATTTTTGTCACCCAAAATAACTATAGCCTCTTCGGGAAACTAAGGGTGAATATTTTAAATAGCGTCATGCAAGGTTCTGACACCTACCTGTCATGTCCCCGTATTACGTATCCTCATGATAATTCACTTTTTCACATCATGTGAAAGGATAATTGGTTCCAGAAAGAAGTAAGGATTTATATCAGCAAAACCAGTAACAAAAGAGAATGGCTCCGAATCTATGGGAACAGATGTTGCCTCTGCCTATAATGTCCCTCTTCCCTTCTCTTCACTCTCAGAGACTCAAATACCACCACTTTTGTAATCACTCTTTTTCCCTCTTTACACATAATCAGTCCTTCTTTTGTACTCCCTGAGAAGTTCGTTTGCACGTTGATTTATCATTTAGATTAGTGTATTATAATTCCTAAATTTCTGACTTGTCTAACCAATTGTAAATTCACATTTTCTTCTTCCTTGTGTCTCAGTATTTTATACACTAGCATAGCAGCAGATTCTCAAAGGATATTTGCTAAAGCAGTGACTTTTTTCCTCAGTAACACCATTTTATGCCATTCATTGTATATTATATTCTCCCATATAATTAAAGGTATTTATAAAAAATATTTATTCATGAAAATGTGTTTGTATAAAATTCAGTAGCAAATTACTGGGGCTTAATAGCAGCAGAATAAAAGCAGGCTAGAGAGTTGTATGGAGCATCAAGGAATGAATCCGTAATTGGCTCCAGAGCCGACCCAAAAGACCCACAGAGTGGAGGCTGTAAGAAGGTGCCTGGAGATTGTAGAATCAATAGCAGAAGCCACAAGTATCCATACGCCATGAAATTAAGCAGAAACAATGAATATGAGAGGAGAAAGGAATTCAGTAGTGGCAAGAGCAGTAAAAGCAGAGAGAGAACAACTGAGTCATCACAAAAGCGGAACAACAGCGGAACAGCATTGATGGGAAGGGCATAGACTTGCTGTTGAGAAAATGAGAGACTGCTTGCTAATGTGGCACTACCTACACAAAAACATTCTCATGTCTATTTTCCTAATTCCCATCACATCCTTAGAATAAACTCCTACCGTCCAAGCTGACCCAAGTTTACTTCTGTTCCTTGAAATCTGAGAGATCCTAACAAAACGTACTGATATGACGAATCACTTAAATCAATGTGTTTTTTTCTACCTACTTCCACAAACAAGTACCAAACTCTTGACATTTTTTTCCCCAGGAAAACAATGTCCTAGATCTTTCACTTGATTCTCCTGCAGTTGGGACATCGAACAGATTTAACTCCGCCCCTCATCTTACCGTCCGTGTTTGGTTGCCAACTTCTAACAGTTTTACTTCTGTTCTAAATCTCAAAATATTTCCTCCATCTCTGCTTTCATTAGTTAACATCTTTCTTCAGATTCATTTAAGTCTTCCAAAATGATCTGTGTGTATTTATTACTTCTTTGCTCTAATCCAAAAATACCTGAAATAAATAAGTAAATAAACACCATTTGACAATAACTATGGCTAAGTACTACTACATATCCAAAGCTTAATAAGACAAAGCTGTCACCTAAAGAAGTCTCCAAATCATTACAGAAAAAATAGATTTGTATGAAATCAATCACTATAAATTGAGATGTATTTTCAAGTCAATGAACAGTGCTTACTGAGAGGAAAGATGGGGGAGAAATTAACTCTGTCAGGGGGATAATATGAGGCCAGAGGAAAAATGACATTGAGAGACACTGAAAGGTCAGATGTCATTATTAGCAATATACCAACGATTCTGCCAGATTTGTTATTCTGAATAACAGTACTTTTTGTTTTCTCTTGGCTGATGAAGATTAGCGCTGAGATAACATCTATGCCAATCTTCCTCATTTTATATGTGGGCCACCACCACAGCATGGCTGATGGGTGGTATAGGTCTGTGCCCAGGATCCGAACCCACAAACCCAGGCCACTAAAGCAGAGCATGCCAAACTTAACCACTAGGCCAAGGGGTTGGCCCCTGATTAGTAGTACTTTTATTAAAATAAAAATAAAAATAAATTCAAGTTTGAAAAATACTTAAAATAATTTAATCAAAGTTGGCTTGGTGGTAGGCAGTGAAATTTGGGGGTCAACAGATGACAGGGGTTGTGTGAGAAGGCCAATTATCTTCTGTATATTTGAGGGCCAATGGTATCTTTCAATATTTCCTGTCAGAGAGAGGAAAGCAGAATTATGTTAGCATCATGAAGGCATAAGATATTCCTCATTTTGTCCCTTTCCCCAACAACAAAAATTCAGCATCCATCCATGGACAAAAGTGCCTTTGAGGTAGCTATGGGGTCCAGCACCATGCACCAAGGAACCTGGGAGGAGTCTCATCGCCCCATGTATCAGGTAATAGGCAGACAGACCTCAGTCCTTGCTACAGACCCTGCAGTGTCCTGTGAACCAGCTCCAGGCTTTCTCAGCAGTGGTCCAGGAGCCCCTGACTTAGACAATCACCCACGGATGACAGAGACCTTGTGGAAGTGCAGGTTCCCAAAGAAGTTCCAGCATTTCATTGGAGTAAAAAATATGAGTTTGGATACATCATGGTAGTTAGTAAAAACTTGAGGAAGTGATTGTTACTTCAAATGAAAAGACACCAACACAAAACTTCAAAGGACATGAACAATCAAGACACCATAAAAGCATCACCATATTTTTGACACCAGAAAACTATCACAATAATCTTCCTGTAACCAAACACAAAGACATGGAGATCTGTGATTTCCCAGTTAAAGAAATGAAAAACGTTGTTTTAAGGAAATCCAATGAGCCTCAAGAAAACACAGAAAGACAGTTCAACAAAACCAGGAAAACAATACATGAACAAAATGAGAAGTTTAATAAAAACTTAGAAATTATCGAAAAGAACCAAACAGAAATTATGGAGCTGAAGATACAATGAATGAGGTGAAAAATTCAATAAAGAACATAAACAGCAGACTTGAACTAGCAGAAGAAAGAATCTGTGAGATTGAAAACAGCAACACTGAAATTATCCAGTCAGAGAATTAGAAATAAAAAAGAATGAAAAGAGAGAAGAAAGCATACATGATCTATGAGATATCAGCAAAAGAATTGCATGATGAATTTTTGGAGTTCTGGAAGGATATGAGAGAGAGAAGAGAGCAGAAAGCTTATTTAAAGAAATAATGTCTCAGAGCTTCTGAAATCTGGAACATTTCAGATATCTTAGTTCATGAAGCTCATAGATCACCAAACAGAATCCACAAAAAGAGACCCTCTCCAAGACACATCATAATAAAACTGTCAAAAATCAAAGACAAAGAGAGAATCTTAAAATCAACAAGAGATAAAAAGCTTGTAACTAAAACCTTATAGGCCAGGGAAGAGTGGGAGGATATATTCAAAGTGCTGAAAGAAAAAGCTTGCCAACCGAAAATGGTTTACCCAACAAATCTGTCCTTCAGAAAAGAAGGAGAGATAAAGACTTTCCCAGACAAACAAAATCTGGGGGTTTTCATCACCACTAGAGCTGCCTTACAAGAAATGCTGAAAGGGGTTTTTTAAGCTGAAATGAAAGGGTGCTAATTAGTAACATGAAAATACTCAACACACTGGTAATGGCAAGTATATACTCTATACTGTAAAATGGTAGAGTACTAAAGCTTAAAGGATAATTGTAAGATCAAAATCATGAATGGGAGAGGAGTAAAAGGCTTGAGTTTTTGCATGCAAATGAAGTTAAGTGGTTATCAGCAAAAAATAGACTGTTACATCTACAGGATGTTTATGTAAGCCTCTTGGTAATCACAAAACAAAAGCCCACAGCAGATTCACAAAAGATAATGAGAAGGAAATCAAAGCATACCACTACAGAAAATCATCAGTTCACAAAGGAAGAGAGCAAAAGAGGAAGAAGAGAACAAGGGAACCTCAAAACAGCCAGAAAACAATTATGTAGTCCTTACATGTCAATAATTACTCTAAAAAAAATAGAAAAGATCAACAAAGCTAAGATATAATTTTTTGAAAAGATAAGCAAAATATACAAACCTTTAGGTAGACTAAGAAAAATTGTTAAAATGACCATACTACCCAAGCCAGCTATTGATTCAATGCAATCCCTATCAAAATTGCAATGTCATTTTTCACGGAACTCGAAAAAGGATCCTAAAGCTTGTCTGGAACCACAAAAGATCCCAAATAGCCCCAGCAATCCTGAGAAAGAAGAACAAAGCTGGAGGCAGCACATCTCCTGATTTCAAACTATACTACAAAGCTATGATAATGAAAACAGTTTGGTACTGGCACAAAAATAAACACATAGACTAATGGAACAGAAGAGAGAGCCCAGAAATAAACCCTCACGTATATGAATAACCAGTGTTTGACATGGGAGCCAAGAATATACAATGGGGGAAGGATAGTCTCCTCAATAAATGATTTTGGGGAAAACTGGATAACCACATGAAGAAAAATGACTTTGGACCCCACCCTTGATATCTGATCACCCCCAGCATCTGATCAAATTCTTTATCCCCCACCATCCCTCAGGTGACATCTGATCACCCTGGCCTGCCTTATGCAAGAATCTCAACTGTTTAGCCAAAATCCCCCTTATCACCAATGTTTCCCCTTAGTAATTTTCCATGCACTGACCCCTAACCTGCTCCTTGGCCATAAATCCCCACTTGTCCATGCTGTATTTGGAATTTAGCCCAGTTCTAGACTGAGGTATCTTTTCCCCTATTGTGATAGTTCCTCAATAAAATCTGTTTTTACCACTTTAGCTACTGTCCAGCTCTGGTTTTCTTTAATGGTAGATTAAAAATAAAAGGATAGAGGGGCCCGCCCAGTGGTGCAGCGGTTAGCTTTGCACATTCTGCTTTGGGGGCCCAGGGTTCACCAGTTCAGATCCCTGGTGCAGACATGGCACCTCTTGTCAAGCCACGCTGTGGCAGTGTCCCACATAGAACGTAGAGGAAGATGGGCACGGATGTTAGCTCAGGACCAGTCTTCCTCAGGAAAAAGAGGAGGATTGACAACAGGTGTTAGCTCAGGGCTAATCTTCCTCAAAATACATAAATAAATAAGTAAAAAATAAAAGGATAGAAAATCACATTCCACGCAAACGCTGACCAAAAGAAAATGAAAATAGTTATAGTAATATGAAATTGTGTTGACTTCAGAACAAGGAAAATTACCAGAATTTTTAAAATGATTAAAAGCTCAATCCATCAATAATATGTAACAATTTTAAATGTGTCTTCATCTAAAAATGGAACTTCTAAATACATAAAGCAAAATCTGTCCCAACTTAAAGGAAAAATAGACATAGCCGAAAAATAGACATAGCCACAATTACAGTTGGAGACTTTAACACTTCCTTCTCAGTAATTGATACAAAAGGCTGGCAGAGATTCAGCAGGAATATAGAAAATATTTTTAAATTGGACTTCATTAAAATAAAAAACTTTGGCTCTGCAAAAGACGTTGTTTAGGGGATGAAAAGCCAAGTGGCAGTCTGAGAGAAAATAATTGCAAATCGCATACCTAAGAAAAGATTTGCATCCGGAATATATAAATAACTTTCAAAACTCAGTAATAAGAAAACAAACGACCTAATTTTTAAAACCAGGCAAATGATTTGACAGACACTTCACAAAAGATATATGAATGTCTAGTTAGTATATGGAAAGATGCTCAACATCTTTTGTCACAATGATTAACCAAAATAAGAGCTGCGATGGGTCCTCAAAAATGAAATAGTGTTCAGTTGGCTAAACTATTTAAATGCTAGAAAAACAAAATATCAAAATACCAGAAGCTCAAAGTCTTACAATAAAATATTTACAACTTTCCTTTCACTTTATGTTGTAAAAAAGATAGAAATAACAGGAATGTCTTAGAGTGTAGTCAAAGTTCTAAAATGAAAATACGTGAAATATTATATCATTGTGCTTTCCCCTATTTTTATATGTTTGTTGCTGATATATTATTGCCATCTCCAAAATAAAGATAGAGTAGCAAATAAGGTAAATTGCACTTTTCTCTATGCTAGTGACTAAGAAAATGTATACTTAATATAACACAGCGTATATGAAATCTAAAGCCTGAGAATTCTAATAATTTCCAAATATTTCCACTATTTGGGTATACAGAACATTTTTGCTAGGGTGAATTCATTCTCAAAGTCTAACTTGGTTTAGATCTTAACAAATAATTTTTTTCAGTTCTAATACCTTGTACTGGTATATTGTGCAGAAAATATACACATCTCGTATACTTCTAGATGGAGTGTATATTAGTTAAAGAAAAAATTCTAGGAGTTTTTTAATATTTAAAATAATTAAAAGAATCATGTCATCTTCAGCATATAATTGTTAACAATTATTAAATAATATTGAGTACATAATATATCCTAGGCACTTTGGCAAATGATTGAAATTCATTATCTTCATGAATCATTTCAACGAATGTATGAAATAGGCAAATTTTTATTATATCCATTTTATCTATAAGAAAATTGAGTTTGGAGAGTCTTGTCCAAAGTCATACAATTACTATAAATAGACCCATGAGCAGCTAATTAGATATAAAGTAGTGCGCGTTGTACCTCTCTAATAGTAAATGCTTAGTAAACAAGAGTTTTCTCAAAATACCTTTAAATAATTATTTTTGTACTCAATTTTTAAAAGGTCACTAACTGGAACTCATTTATTTGGATAAAATTCAGGAAAATGATTGTGGGTATCTCTTGATGGCATTATTTGCAAGAGCAAATGTAACAAAAGGATCATATTTAATAGTGAATATTGTGTAACCAGCCTGGTGGCTGACCTCAGCATATCTATGAGGAAAGCAGAAGCATTTCCAGGGGCCAAGAAGAAAACAAGGCATTGGTTAGAAGGGAGAGAATTAAATTTCTTGGTTCTGATGAGAATAGAGATTGGGAAGTGTTACTACTATGCTTACAACATCCCTTGACCTTTTGCTAAAGATGAAGAAATGAATTGTGTGTTTCCTTTTCTGCATGCTTTCCTTCTATTTTTCTACTCAATTTTCTAAATTAAAAAATACTGACTGGACCATGTGTTTACTAATAAACAGTTTCATTTTTATTTATTTATTTGCTGAGGAAGATTCACACTGAGCTAACATCCACTGCCAATCTTCCTATTTTTTTTGTTATGTGAGCCGCTGCCACAGCATGGCCATTGACAGATGAGTGGTGTGGGTCCATGTCCAGGAATTGAACACGGGCCACTGAAGTGGAATGAGCTGAACTTAACCACTAGGCCACCAGAGCTGGCCTGAGAAACTGTTTTATTATCTTAACATCCATATTGCCTTCTTTTCTATGTTTCCAATTTAAATGTCATTCTAATCCCTGAATTTGTACCTCCATATAATGGGAGATACAGGGAACACTCCCCAATCTTCTCCATAATAATTTTTTTTAAATGCAAACAGCCCACTCTACTTTCACTGTTATAAATGAGTTTAATGGAAGAAGAGCTGGCTGGCTAATATCTAATTATAGTGGCATAAATAGTAACATTACCATCACCTCTGCTTTCTTGCACTGTTGCTCTCCAGGTACCTTCTGTGACCTCTTGTCCACAGACAATAGGTCATTGATCTGTAATAACTGCCATTAATTAAGAAGACTGCAGATTTGTTTCCTAAATCTCCTTTAGAATAAATGTCCTGATGTTAATTGCCTTATTTTTTTGCACTAGGTTAATTTTCCTTTCCTTTCAAAATAGGACAAAAGAAAAGCTGAAGCCTAGCCAAGAAATTTATCTTCAGCAGAAATTACTGACACGAACTGTTAAATATTTCTTAAACCTGTCTCATTATCCTGGTTAATTTGCCACCAGTCATTAAGTTTATAGAAAATATCAACAGAATACCAACAAAATTCTCCTTTCTAAAGTATGCCACATATTAAATACATCTTCCCTTCTATATTAGTCTCTTCAATTTCTATGCCAAATAGGAAAATGATATACCTCACTCTGAGTTTTGAGTTGTCAAATAGTAGCATCTCTAGATTTCCTCCTCTGACAAATCTAGTATTCTCCCTTCAAAATTCATGCTCCTCATGAAAAAAAAATTCTGTTTTCTGTTTGAAAATAGTGTCTGACTAGAAACTCCTTATGCAGTACCAACCTACTTTCTGCCATCCATATCCTCCACAAATCTGGTACTAAAAGATAAACTGAGGCATATTAAAAGTTCTGAGAATTTGTTGGAGCAAAAATTGATTCAAATCAGCATCCAGTCTAGCAGATAGAAAAGGGCTCCAAGGGGCTGTACAAAATGAAAGACTTTTATATGCAGAAGGGAGCGGAAACAAGGAAGTGATGCTAGTCACAGGCAGTGATCAATTGACAATAAATGTATGGAAGAAAAATATATCATGAAAAATAAGCCGGAATGGCAATTTTAATATAAGATAAAATAGACTTTAAGGCAAGATTATAACCAGAGATAAAAAGAGACATTGCATAACCATAGATGCATCTAATAACAGAGTTTAAAATACATGAAGGAGTAGCAGGAGCCTTGAAGGCATGGTGCCAAATGAAAGAAGCCAATCTGAAAAGGCTACATACTGTATGGTTCTAACTATATGACATTCCGGAAAAGGCAAAACTGTGGAGGCAATAAAAAGGTCAGCGATTGTCAGAGATTGGAGGGGTGAGGGAGGAGTGAATAGGCAGAGCACAGGGGATATCAAGGCAGTGAAACTATTCTTCATGATAGAGGAGTGGTGAATAGAGGTTATTATACTATTCTGCGTGATAGAGGAGTGGTGAATAGAGGTTATTATACATTTGTTGAAACCTACAGAATGACAACACCAAGGGTGAACCACAATGTAAACTACAAACTTTGGGTGATGATGTGTTAAGGTAGGTTTATCGATCATCTAAAGGTACCATTGTGGTGCAGGATGTCACTTGTGGGGGAAGTGTGCATTTGTGTGGACAGGGGTACATGGGAAATCTCTTTACTTTCTGCTCCATTTTGCCATGAACCAAAAACTGCTCTAAAAAAATAAAGTCTATTAAAAAATACAAAGATAAAAAATCATGAAAATTTAGATTACATAGTCAAATTTCTTGAGAAACTTTTACCAAAACTTGCGACAAGAAAAAATATTACATCTCACTAGTTCTATATTTACTATAATCATTGAAACCATAATTAAAGAACAAGTCAGGCTCAAATGGCTTCAAGAAAAGGAAACAATAACACCAATCTTTACAAAAAGATAGAACAGCACTGATCTTCAAAAATTCGTCATAAAATAGAAAATGTGTGTAAACTCCCACTTTATACTAACCTGACAATTACAGGGAAACAAAGGTATAAGGCAATCTCACTCATGGACGTTGGTTTAATAAAAACAAAACTAAACACAATATAAGCAAATCAAATCCAGGAATACAGAAAAACAATGACACATCATGACAAAATGGAATCAATTCCAGGAATGCATTTGGTTTCACATCTGAAAATAAGTCAATATAATACATCACACTAAAAGAATAAAAAAGAAAAACACAATTCTTTCAATAGATACAGAAAAAAAGAATTTAATGAAATTCAACACCCATTCATGATAAAAATTTCTAGAAAACTAGAAATAGAGATACTCTTCCTTAATCTGATTAAAGAGGGTCTTTTAAAATAACCCTAGTCAATATGATTCTTAAAGGGACAAAATTGAAATCCTTCCCCTTGAGAGCCAGACTAAGACATGGTCGGGCTCTACCCTCCTTCCATTTAGCATTTTGCTGAAGGACATATCAAATGTAATAAAGCAAAACGAAAATTTAAAAAGCATAAAGAGTATAATGAAGCAAAGTAAAATTGTCATCACTCACAGATGACATGATTGTGTAAAAAAAATCCAAATGAATCTACAAATCAACCTTAAGAATTAATAAATGAGTTTAGCAAGTTTGCTTATTACCAGGTACATATAAAAATCAATTCTTTCTATATATTAGCAATGTATAATAGGAAAATGAAATATATAAAATAACGCCATTAACAATAGCATCAAAAAAGCCAAATACATAAAAACCAACCTAACAAAATATATGGAAGACCTCTAGACAGAAAACTATGAAAATTACGGAGGGAAATTTTTAAAGATCTAGATAAATGGAGGACCAGATCAACTTAATGATTAAGAAGATTCAATACTTTAAAATATCAGCTCTCTCCTAATCTTCTATGTATTCCCAATCAAAATCCTGATACGTAGTATTCTTTGATAAGTTGATTTTAAAATTTATATGGTAAGTCAAAGAGCCAAGAATGAGTAAGTCACCCTTGAAGATGAGCAAAGTTGGAGGATTTTGATATCAGGACTTATATGTCTATAGTAATAAGACAGTATTGTGTTAAGATAAGGTTTGAATGAAATACACAACTGGAGCAGAATAAGGAGTTCAGAAACACATCCACACACACACGGCCACCTGACCTACGATCCAGGTGGCACTGCAAGGAGGGCCTTTTTTCTAAATAAATCATGTTAAATAAGTTGGCTATTCATATGGGGAAAAAAGCAACTTTGACCCTATTTAGCATCATACTCCAAAAAAACAATTCCAAGTGAATTCTAATTTTAAATGTGCAAGGTAAAACGTTAAACTTTTAGAAGAAAACATACAGCAATATCTTCATAAGCTTTGGGACTTGTAAAGGTTTTAAAATAGGACACAAAAACTACTAACCATAAAAGAAAAAATGACCTATTGGACTTCATTAAAATTATGACCCTCTAGCTTCCTCAAAAGACACCTTTAAGAGAGTGGAAAAGTATAAAGGAATACACATATTTTATACATCTATATTATATATATGTATTGTATATGTATATGCACACCCAGAATATATAAAGAACATCTGCAAAGACTGTCTAACAGACAAAGGGACAAAAAATATGATGAACGGGTACTTCACAAAGGAATATACTCAAATGGCCAAACGTGCTCAACATCATTAATCCTCAAGGAAATGCAGATTAAAACCACAATGAAATACCACTCTGTGCTCACGAGAACACTAATGTGAAACACACACATGTGTTAATAATAACAAGTGTGAGTGAGGAATTGGAGCAACTAAAAATCTTGCGTGTTGCTATTGGGAATCTGAATTGGTAAAATGTCTTGGGAAACTGAATTTAGTTATCTGCTAGCTCTAAATTATAATGCAACAATTTTACTCATTAATATACTCCAAAGACATGTACATGTCCTCATAGCAGCTTTATGTATGACGACCATTTACATGAATGCCAAACCTAGAAAAACGCTCTAGGGTGTTGGAGATCAGAACAGCGATTACCCTGTGGAGGGAGAGTAATGACCAGGAAGGCAGGAGGGCAGTTTCTCTGGTGCTGATCATTTTCTAGATGTCATGCTGAGTAACCGTTATCCAAGTGCATTGACTCAACAATTCATTTTAGATCTATGCATTTTATGTGATTGTACTTCAATAATAAAAGTTTGCTCAAAAAGACGAGATCGACAGCTTAAAACTCTCCTTAGGGAATTACATTTTAACTTATCCATATTTAATTTAGAATCCCACCTGGTTCTGAACTCTGAATCCATAGGGCTGGACATAGAAGAGACCTAATTTTTAAATAGTTTTAAACTAAGGAGTAAATTACATAAATTCCAATTCATATTTTTCAAAAGGAGCTTAGTTGTTCTATATTGTACCTCATTAACAGGCAAAAATATAGCATTTTCATAGCTAACTTTTATGAAGTAATGTTTGCCTCTTATGTCCATACTATGAACATACTCACATGTACACATTACATTCATAAATATTCATATGCAGTTAACACCTAATAGAATCCAGAGGAGTTTGATATTTTAAAAAATTGGAGTGGTGCCAAGAAATTATTGAAAAATTCTATTTTCATCACTACCCAGCTATTGACCTGGGCAAATCCTCAATCTCTCTCAGTTGCAGATAGAATAGTGGTTTGAGCTTGGGCAGGTCAATCTCTGCTGTGTAAGTGAGCTCTCAGTAATCAACAGGCTGCCTTACATGGTCTCTGAGCCTGGTTCTAATCTAAAACACTGATTCCCCTTTAAGGGGATTCCCTGAAAGAAAGCATCTCAACCAGTCCTATTATTACTCTCTGATATAGGGAATGCCTCATTTCCTCCATAATTTGCTTGAATGATCAAATTATCAATTAGCTGAAAACAGATGACTGTTTCTGGCTTGCCCGGCATCAAATGTATTGACTTCGCTTTGTTTGGATAAGTTTTACTTCGTTCTCTCCAAGCCACATTTAATAAACCATGACTCAAATTTTCCCAGACATATTAATCACATGGCAGATGTTTGCTCCCTAAAGAGACGCCGTCTTATAAAGGATAGCTGTAAATAGAGGAGAAGAGTTAATTAAGCCCAACAATTTACCTCTTAGATTTATATGAAAGTGTGGACTCGATGCCACAATCTAGCATGACATGTGCTTTACCATATTTTATTAATGAAAATTTTAAAATCTTCCTTTGGAAAGACAAATTCACCTATTTTATATTTACGTGATTTTAATTATATTTTTCATATCACTTTTAGAATTATTTTCCAGTTACAGTTTGACATAAATAAATAAAACATGTTAATATCAAATGCAGTGTGAATTTAAGCGATGGGAATACCTAGTTTTATAGAGAAGGAGACGAGGTCTGCCTGCTTCCAACTTTGCCTCTCTGCAGTCTGTTCACAACATGGCAGCTGGATAGTCTTTTCAAAACCTGTCTGTAATGTCACTACTTACTCAAACACCTAGCAATCATTCCTAACTTTACTCAGATTAAAAGTGGAAGTCCTCCTAATGGCCTGGAGAGCTCTACAAGACCCTGTATGAGCTACCATCCGCAGCTCCCCAAGCTAGCCTCTCTCGTCACCTCTGCCCTCAGACTGTTCTCTTCAGAGCTCATTCTGCACCCACCACATCTGCTGCCTTCCTCTCCTCTTTGCCTGGAAAACATTAGCCCTCTATACTGTCACTGCCTTCAAGTCTTTGATAAATCATCCCTTATCTGTGAGGCATGCCTTGACATTCCCATTTAATAACGCCATATTCCCATCCTCTCCTATCCTGCTGTCCAGCTACCCACCAAACTACCCTGATTTTCCTATTCTCCATAGCATTTACCACTTTCCAACATACTATATAATTTATTTATTTATTGGATTTATTTGTTGTCTCTCCAGCTGGAAATTAAGTTCCATGAGGAATAGGATCTTTGTCTGTTTTGTTGACTGATGTGAACAGGTGAACAAGTGTCCTTAACAATGCCCAGCATTTTTAGGAGTCCAATAGCTACTCATTAAATATTGAATATATAAGTACCTTTAAAGTCACCTCAAATATCCTTTTTGTGAAGGAAGAGTGAAACTTCTGCAAAATTAAAACACCACCATATCTTACATAATGCTGCTCTGCCTAGAATGCTTTCATCCACTCGAACCCTTCACCACTATGCATATCCACAGGTACACCACACACGTAAGACCCCTCCAGACACAGATCAGGCATTATCTTTCATTTGAAGCTTTCAGGGCTTCCAGAAAGAGGAAATTGCTGTTTCTTCTTTAACAACATTATAAGCCGTACATATTTTAATATTGCTTTTAATTTATTTAATTTATTTATTTATTTATTTTGCTTAGGAAGATTGTCCCTGAGCTAACATCTGTTGCCAATCCTCCTCTTTTTGTTTGAGGAATATCTGCCCTGAGCTAACATCTCTGCCAGTCTTCCTCTATTTTGTGTGTGGGTTGCCACCACAGTATGGCCACTGACAAGTGGGGTAGATCCACACCCAGGAACCAAACCTGGGCCGCCAAAGTGGAGTGCACTGAACTTAACCACTAGGCCATGAGGCTGGCCCTTGGTATTGCTTTTAATGTATTTTATTTTTATGTTCTATTTAAATGCCTGTCTTTGGGATATTTCTATTCAAATGTTTATCCTTAGACATGAGTATCCTAACATGAGTTCCTAGAGGGCAGATTCCACGTCTTATTTGTCTTTGAATGGCCAGACCTACAACGGTATAGATATTACTTAAATGTTTATTGAATTAGGAATTAATAAAACCATAGAAAAGGAGGAGAAAATTAATAGTCAAATTAAGAGTCAGTTTATAACTTATTATTCTGCTAGTGCTGCATAGTCAGCCTCTTAGAAGTGTAGTCTTCTGGATGTCACACTCAGCACACCAAGGACCAGTGTCCTGACACTATTACCATGCTCAGGCCTGACTTTCAGCTGAGTCTTTCCAATCGGTCCATATTTGTGGGCAGCTTCCTTCTTCCATTGTCAATCCACAGCAACAGCTACGCATGGTGGTCTATGATGACTCCACATCTCTGGGCTGTAAGAAATGCCACCTGTGGACAATGTATTAAAAATTCCCAGGACACTGAGGATGGCCCTAGAGTTTAAGAAATACCTGTAGCTAAGCAAACAGAGCTTGATCAATGCTTTGCTATACTTCATGACAAAAGAAAAGTTGCTTGAAGACATTATACTCAAACTACATTGGTGAGTTATTTAATATGTACTAAAGGCAGACTAATTATTTTAATGGCAATTTTTTTAATGGTAGATTGTGTTCCTTTTCCAGTTGTCATTCTGTGATAGACTTGCATTTCATTAATGTGGTAGAGTTTTTATAAACCAGCATCTCTATACTGAGGCCAGGGAACACACAATGTGATGCGTCTGTATAGAAGGCCTTTTGTTGAGTTTCATTGTAAGTAGAATACTTGGTCTAGAGTCAAAGGATTTAAAATAAACATTTTAAAGGAGAGCTTGAATACAAATACTTCATTTTCCAAGTTTAACAGCAACATGAACGAAACAGCATCAACTTAATGCATAAAAATCCCTGAAGAAAGGTTTTTTAAAAAAAATCTATGTAGTACTCCATTTTGATAAGGTCAATATTAAGTAAATATTACTGGAGGTACTCAAATTTCACATCTCTACCAAACCACAATGCTTGCATTGCTTAAAAAAATATATTTTTATTTTAAAGATAAGATCACATCATTACGTAAAACATTTATGCCACATATATAGCAAATATGTAAATATACATTTTGTTGGAATGTAAGGGTTTTATTTTGTTTTAAATGCTTGTGATAATGACTCTTTCCTTCAATAATTAAACAAAAAGTTTGGTTCAGAGATATAGTGAGTAAACTATAGGACTTATAAGTGACAAATATATCAAAATTTGTTTGTTGTATTTTTTTGCAGAATTCCTGATCATTTCCACCAAGAATTAAATAAGTTTGGTTTAAGTATAGAGTGGGTTTTTAAATGAAATGTTAGCCTTTAAAAAACAAGTGTCAGGGCCCGCCCAATGGCACAGCTGTTAAGTCTGCAAGTTCCGCTTCCGTGGCCCGGGATTTGCCAGTTCGGATCCCAGGTGCGGATCTACGCACTGCTTATCAAGCCATGCTATGGTAGGCGTCCCACATATAAAGTAGAGGAAGATGGGCACGGATGTTAGCTCAGGGACAGTCTTCCTCAGCAAAAAGAGGAGGATTGGCAGCAGATGTTAGCTCAGGGCTAATCTTCCTCAAAAAAAACCAACTGTTAGTCAGTGTTCAATTGCAGAAGCAGAACCTCCACGAGATGTGGAATAGGGATTAATTACAAAAATTAGACCTTACACAACTGCGTGAGAATCCAGGGAAGTGGATCAAATATGTAGTCACCAGCCAGTGATCTGAAAAGTCAAATATACACGCGCCAAAACGGGAACAAGAAGGAAGGTGGGTAGGTGGGGAGGTCCATGGGGAGCTATGCCTCGGCATTGCTTCCCTCCCTCTGGAGCTGCTGCTGAGCATCTGGAGGTGGACCTGGGTCCAGTGTTGATTGATGGGCCCAGCAGTCAGGAAGAACCAGACAAGTAGTGGAGGAAGCAAGAACAAGCTGGAACCTAACAGTCCCTCTGTGTCTGTCACTACATCTAACCACAATGAATTTACTAGAGATTAATAATCTCCTGCTTCATTTTGACCCTCTCAATCTCACACAAATTCTGCTTTTCACCTACTCCAATTCAGAACCACAGTGAAGGATCATCTATCCCCTTCCAATCAAATTCTCCCTCTTTTTTTTCCTGAAATATCAATAATATCAATCATTTCCTCTAGCACCCAACTACACTTAAATGAATATACCCCTCCAGCCTTCCTATCAGAATTCTTTCCCAATCATTCTGAGACTGCTCTTTCAATTTGCAATAACCAGACTCTGTTTATCCAGCACTTTCCATATGACTACCTTGCCCATGCTCACCTTTCCCTACATGATAGCCTATGGAGACTGTGCCATGATAGTTGGATAACTACGAGTCTCCTTCTGCGCCTGTCTCAAAAATCTCTACTGTTGAAGCTGACCAGCTGTCTGCATTCTATATGCTGAGACTTGGTGGACGAAGCAAGGAAATCAGTTTGATGTCCCAACTTCAAAGAGAGTCTCAACACTTTCACAAGTTCTCCCAATTTTTCTCCTGTTAGCCTTCTCTTAGGGAGACTAACAAAGACTTACAAAGACTAAGAACTTCCTTAGTAAATGGCACAGCAGGCAGCATGGGTCTCATACCTGCACCAGTTCCTCTTTCCCTCCAAGTCCCATGGCACATCTAGGGGGTACAGTAGGTTCGCGTCACAGCTGAGATGAGGAAAACACAGTCTTTTTTAACAGGATGCAAGCAAACAGGCGCAGCATTTGCCCTGGAGAGAGATGCTATCTTTATTATACTCGTTGCAAACAAACACAGCCCTCTGCTTCAGAGGAAGACACTATCTCTATCCTCTAAGGCTGTTTGCTATACGACTGAAAAGATAAACAAGAGCTGAGAGAGTTATCCTTTTAAAAAGATACAAAGAGTGTACTTAAGCCAACAGTACAAATAAATGGAATCCTAAACAAACTAATCAATTATTCTAAAAGAAGGTTTAAAAGGAAGAAAAAGGAACAAAGAAAAGATGGAATAAATTGGTCTGCCAAACTTCAAGACGGTACACCTAAGTCCAACCATGTCTATAATTCCATTGTCTAAACAGAATTATTGGTGTCTAAATACACCAATTTAAAAACATGTTAAAAAAGCAAAATGCAGCTAAATGCTGTTTACAAGGAATCCACATTAATAAGAAGATACAGACACAATAAAATAAAATAAGTGAAAGAGCCACATCACACAAAACTAAGCATAAGAAAGCTAGAGTGGCTATGCTAAAATCAGACAAAGTCGATGTCAGGACATTTTATAATGATAAAAGGCTCAATTCATCAAGAAGATGCAACAATCCTAATGTGTATGAATCCAGTATCAGAGCTTCAGAACATGAAGCATAAACTGAGAAAACCAAAAACAATCCTGTATGTAGAGATCCTAGAAGTCTACAAAAAGCTAGTAGAACTTAAAAAATTGAGTTTAGAAAGTTCATAGGATATAAGGCTAATACAACAATCAGTTGCATTCTAATACACTAGCACTTACTGTAAAGCTATAGTAATACAGACAACATGATATTTTTGTATGGATAGAAATATAGACGATTGGAACAGACTGAGATACTCATATGTGTCAAACTGATTTTTGACAAGGATGCTAAGCTGCTTCCATGGAGAAGTACTTTTCAACAAATGAAGCTAGAACAACTAGGTATCCATTTGGGAAGAACACAAACCCCAACTGTGATCTCATACTTTACACAAAAATTAACTTAAAATTAACCATAGACATTAGCGTAAAAGCTAAAACTGGTGTAAGACAGCATAGAGAAAATGCTCATAATCTACTATTTCTTAGATGGGACATCCATCTAAATAGTTACAAATAATAGGAAAAAAGCAATAAATTGGACTTGGTAAATTAAACTTATCTGTTCTTTAAATATTATTAACAAGTGAAGACAGTTTCTGCCACATATGGAAAGAGAATATGTACTAAACATATATCTGACAAAGGATTAAAACTTAATATATATAGAACTTTTACATATCAACAATAAGAGGAAAAAAAACCCTCACAAATAATTTGAATAGATCCTTAGCTAAAATAGGTTTATGAATGGTCAATAGGCACATGCAAAGATGTTTAACATTTTTTTTGCTGAGGAAGATTAGCCCTGAGGTAACATCTATTGCTAATCTTTTGTTTTTTTGCTTGAGGAAGATGAGCACTGAACTAACATCCATGCCAATTTTCCTCTATTTTTCGTATGTGGGTCACTGCCACAGCATGGCTGACAAATGGTGCAAGTCCACACCCAGGATCTGAACCCATGAACCTGGGCCACTGAAGCGGAGTGTGCTGAAATTAACCACTATGCCACTGGGCTGGCCCCCAGGATGTTTACCATTTTTAATCATTAGGAAAATGCAAAATAAAACTATTATGTGATATAAAAAGAAACATTAGAAAGGCTAAAATTAGTAAGACTTACTGTATCACTCAAGGGTATCCAGAAAAACAGATCCAATAGGATGTGTGTATATCTATATAAAGAGATTTATTATAATAAATTGATTCATGTGATGATGGAAGCTAAAAAGTCCCAATATCTACAATCAGCAAACTGGAGATGCAGGAGAATGGATGGTGTAGTTTCCATCAGAGTTCAAAGGTCTGAGAACCAGGAAAGCAATTTATTCTAAATCGCAGTCTGAAAGCCAGCAAGCTCAAGATCCAAGAAGAGCTGATGTTTCTGTTCGAGACCAAAGGCAGGAAAAGACCTATGACCCAGCTCAAACCGTCATGCAGGAGGAGCGCCATCTTGCTTGTGGGAGGATCAGCCTTTTTGTCCTATTCAGGCCTTCACCTGATTGGGTGAGGGCCACCTACATCAGGGAGAGGAATCTGCTCTACTCAGTTTAACAATTGAAATGTGAATCTCATGAAAAACACCCTCACAGACACACCAGCATAACGTCTGACCAAATATCGGGGCACCCATGGCCCAGTCAAGTTGACTCCTAAAATAAACCACACCAAGTATCCTTGTCGAAGGGAACTTAAAGCCACATTCGAAAAAAGTTTGGCAATTTCTTATCAAGTTTAAATATACTTACCTTATGACCTAGCAGTTACACTCCTATATATTTCCCAGAGAAATGAAAATACATGACCACACAAAAACTTATACATAAATGATCTTTATTGAAAATAGTAAAAAACTAGAAACCATCTAGCAAATGTCTATGTCTACAAACAGGCAAATGGCTAAAAAATTGCATCATATTCATACAATGGAATCCTTCTCAGCAATAAAAAACAATGAACTGCTGATACGTGCAAACACACAAACGAATAGCAAAAGTATTATACTGAGTGAAGAAAAGCCAGTCACAAAAGAGTACATCCTATAGAACTCCATTTATATGAATCTCTAGAAAGACAATAATCGACAGTGATAGAAAGCAGCAGTGGTTGCCTTTGCCTGGGGCAGAAGTGGGAAAATTATTTGGAAAAGCCTCAGGAAATGTGGTTGGAGTAATGCAAATGTTCTATGTCTTGATTGTTGTAGTGGCTACCAAGGTGTATAACTTTGTCAAAACTCACCCAAATTTACATTAAAATAGGTACATTTTATTGTATGTTAATTGTATTTCAATAAAGTTCATTTAGAAAAAATATAATGCCCCAAAATGTCAGAACTTAAGACTGATAAATTATTAAATTGTTTGGGGGTTGGCCCCATGGCCTGGTGGTTAAGCTCTCTACACTCCACTTCAGCAGCCTGGGTTCAGCTTCCAGGCACAGACCTATACTACTCATCAGCAGCCATGCTGAGGTGGCAACCAACATACAAAATAGAGGAAGATTGGCACAGATGTTAGCTCAGGATGAATCTTCCTCAAGCAAAAGGAGGAAGATTGGCAACAGAGATTAGCTCAGGGCAAATCTTCCTCAACAAAAAAAATATACACATCAATTGTTTGGAATGAAAACAAGGTATGGTGACTAAGAAAGATTGGTGGTACCAAAGAAAAATAACTACGATTTATTGAGTGCTTACTAGGTGGAAAGCATTCTGCTAAACACTTGAATGCATTATTTTATTTTATGTTTTTAAATTAACCCAGAGAGTATTACTCTTTTCCTAATACCTAGTTGTGTATTCTAGTTGTAGGTCCTTCTAGTTCTCCTATGGGAGATGCCGCCTCAGCATGGTTTGATGAGGGTAGGTCCGCACCCAGGATCCAAACCGGTGAAACCCTGGGCCACCGAAGCAGAGTGTGGGAGCCTAACCACTTGGCCATGGGGCCAGCCCCAGACAGCGTTACTCTTATCCCACTTTACAGGTAAAGGAACTACTACTTAGACAGTTTATGTTCCTAGACAACATTCATGTTATTATACCCAGTTAGGCAGAAATGGCTCTGATTGCAGGCATGTGTGACTCTAAACTACTCTTACATTTTACTAACATCTTCATTATATTTCTTAAGGGACAGGAATAGAACCATCGAGAAAAAGTCGTAGAAGGATTTTATATTTAGAAATAACAGAGTGCAACTGAGAAACTGAGATTACATTCCACATACTTTTAGTATTGCTTAAGTATTGCTAAGAGTTTGGAATCCTTTGCTAAACATTTGCTTTCTGTCTCAGCTGACACAAAAAGATGAGAAATACACAATTCAAAAAAGTGTTGTAGTACAAACTCCAGACCTCAGAGTTCCAAAAAAAAGTGATTTACCAAATAGCCCATTACAGTTGCCCACAGTAGAGCAGAAGGCATGTAGCTGAACGGTTTCCATGCCACATGTGCTCATTTGCTTTCAGGGCATCGGTCTGAACCACAATGAACGTGAAATTGAAGTTGGACCACTTCAGTAGCTCAACCCCAGTTGATTCAGTTATTCAGTAGTGGCTCTGTGGGGTCATGAACTGAACTAAACCCAAAGGCTTGAATTCTTTTGTTAACCCTGAAGCCACCCCAACTTCCGTAAATTCCGAGATCAGTGAATTATCTAGAACCAAGTTTGACCTTCAAAGTTGTTTGAAACAAACCTGAATCTAAAATTAAGCACACCCTTGCTATTTTTTTTCCTAACTTCTAATAGAATGTGTCTGTACAGCATTATACTATTCAGAAGACTAAAAATATATACAACTTTGTTTTCCCAATTCCATTGCCATATTCAAAATATAATGACTTCATAATTCCAAGATTAATTATCTCACTGAGGAAATAATGTTAGAATCTATTTAAGGATAAGTCATATTTCACAAAGCACGTATATTGTCTGTCGTAAATTTAAGTATCATTAACTGGTGTTTAACAAAAAGAATTTAGGCCTCTGTTACTGAACAAATACTTGTTTCTAAATGTAGTAAAACACAAGGGTTTTATGGATTTTTTTATATTTCTATGGGGAAAAATCACTGCCTTTCAGAAAAATCCTGGCTAGGATTCGAGTAAAAAAAAACACCAATTTTAAGACAGATTCAGTGTATTTGGATTCAGCATTAGCTGCGAAGAAAACTCTTCTTTGAAATCTTTTAACATTCAAGTGATTTTTGTCCTCAGATATTTGTCTTTTTCTCTTTGCTATCTGTACTCACTCTACGGTGATATCATCTATTCTCCTGCTTTTAAGTACCATCCATAGGTTGATACCTCCCACATTCATCATTCTCTCATGGTGCCCTGCTGACTTGCATATCCAACCACTCATTTAATCTCTCCACCAGCATCTCCAAATAAACATGATCTCACCAACTCCACCCAAACATATTCATCTGTCCTCTTTTATTCTTACTTGATTACAACTCTATCCTTTCCATTAATCAAGCCAAAACCTTGGAATTACTTTAACTCTTAACTTTCTTTCAAACCCCCATCCAATGCATCAGCAAAACCTTTTGTCTCTACCTTCTACATCCAGAATCCAACTGTTTTCACCACGTCCCCTGCTATATCCTGAATCAAGCAACCATCTTCTCCTGCCTGAGTTTTTCAGAAGTCTCCTGTCTAGCCTTCCTTCTTCTACCAAGGCCTCACTACGATCTATTCTACACACAGCAGCCATCTGGATCCACTTAAAGCAAAAGTAAGATCCTGTCACTCTTCTGCTGAAACCATTTGATGGCTCACCCAACTCAGTCATTGTGAAAGCCAAAGTAACGACAGTAGGCAAGAAGACCTACATCATCTGACTTGCTCTAGCTGTTTCTTTGGGCTGGACAATTCCTTCTTTAAATATCCAAATAGCTAACACCATCACGTGCTTCAGGTCTCTCCCCAGATGTGACCTATTCAATAAGGGCTAAACTGATCCTTTATTAAAATGGCAAATCACATTCCCCTGGCACTATTTATTTCCATTACTCTGCGCCATTCTTCTCTTTACCACACATCTCCTTCTAAAACACTATGTAATTTATTGTGTTTATGGTTTATTATTGATTTCCCACACTAGAAAGTAAGATCCACAAGAGCAGGAATTTTTATTTCTGCTGTCTCCAATGAGGTGAAGGATACAAAATAGTCTTTACACAAGATAGTCTTATTGATAATTAAACAAAGATGAGATATGGCGTTTCCATTCATTCATTCAACAAATATATTGAATGACTACTAGGTGCCCATCCCTGTGCTAACCATTAGGATGCAGTAGAAAGCAAAAGATTCATGGTCCTTACTCTCATGGAGCTCACAGCCTGTTGAGAAGATGCTCACTATAGAAATATTCACACAAACAAGTGCCTAAATGAAAACCGAGAAAAATGCTGAGGGAAAATTACAATGTACCATAAAATTGCATCACAGAGAGAACTACCTTAAGTTGGAGATTCAGGGAAGACCTCATTAAAGAAGGAACAAATCGGATGGAAATGGAAGGCTAAATAATAATTGAGATGTTAAAGAAAATTAGAAATATATGTTCAAAGCCCCAAACTTGAGAAAGATTGAAAATGGTCAGGACTGTTGGAATATAATTAATCAACGGGGGAACAGCACTAGATGTAGCCAGAAAAGAAAGAATAGCCTAAATCATGCTAGACTTTGTTGGCTGTGAGAAGGTATTGATTTTATCCTAGATGCAAGGAGAAGACTTAGAAAAGAATTAAGCAGAGTAACAACGTAATGGGGTTTTGTGATTTCGCTATCATTCTGCCTATTGTGTGTTTTGGAGTGACTTAAAAGAGAATAGCGTTAGAAGCAGGAAGACCAGCCAGAACACAAGGATATTAGTTCTAGTGAGAGACAACGGTGTGACATACAAATGTGACCTGGGTAGTGGCTGTTGAGAAGGAATAATGAGATGGATATACAACATACTTTTAAATTAGAATGTCATGGATTGGATATAGGAACAGACATGGCTTCCTGGTTTCTATCATAAGCAAATGGATGGTTACAGGTGGAAACAAATGTTAAGATAAGGCACAGATAATAACATAATGAATCACTAACTACCTCTGTGGAGAGACTGGGATGTGGAAACAGGTGACAGAAAAAGAAAATTAGGTCTATTGTTCAAATTTTGTTTAGGTTCACTTTTGTGATCATCCTATATTTTATATGTTTTGTCCTAAATTGTCCCAGAAGGTTCTGCAAGAATACCCGAGTCCTACAATTTCGCACAAAATAAACAGGGGGGTGAGTATTTCATGAACAGGAAACCTATCAGACGATGTGTAGTGTCCATAATTCTGAATATCATCTCTGTTAGTCCTTAGACCAGTGAATGTGTAGAGTGAGTCTTCCTGAATTCTCATAATTCAGGGTCCCATTTCTGAAAAATCTCAATCTGCTTCTCTCTTCTCTATTTTGACAGTTAGTTGTAATTTTCCTTGGACCTGGGTAGACCAGGTGGAACCAGGTGAGGAACAATGATTTGACCTACAGCAAAGCTTGGGAAGGAATGTAGATATCCCGAGTCCTGAGAGAACAAAACCATGAGTGGAGTGTCAATGCAGATGAATTATCAATATGACAAGCCTGGGTATATATCAAGTAAGTAATCTAGAGGGCCAAACCTGGGAGTAGATGCAATCAGAAACGCTGTGCAGGTATACAGCTATGAAAGGTGCACATACAACAGAAAAGCCACAGAAGTGATGTTCAAGAGTTCAGATAAAGATTGCCACCTCATAGTGTAAGCCAGTTTTGGAAAAACAATTGAGAAAAGCATGAGTTTAGGAAACTAGTATTGTAAAAAGTTCTGTACAATGAAACAATTAGAGTATCATTGCAGAGCAACTCCATCTGCCCTGGTTTTCAGTACCCTTCCTAGACTATTGGGTGAGATTTGACAGATGTGGACCAGATGAAGCCAATCTAAGCCACAGGCAGTGAAGTATATGGACTGCTGATTATAGCAGAGAATGGTTCCTTTGGAGCCTTCACTTGTATCTACTCTTTGGTTGAGCAGCTTTCTGTTGCCTATGCTCCATTATTAAGCTTTGCAACCCATATACTGGTAGTTTTCACACAGTCCTTTAGAGTTTTAAGACTCTACCAAATGAATAGGTAATATCATACTTGCTCTTATCTGACCTTTAATCATAAAGGTTACCTAAAAAATGACTACCGTATTCAAGACCTTACATGAGTAATTAGTAAGAAATTGATGTAAATGTGAAAAAATTCTCCTAAAGAGAAAGAATAGCAAAACTGTAGGTTTCCATTTCAAACTCTAAATATCTATTTCTCATCGACTTTGCATGCTATCAAATCACAATGTCTAAGACATGACAGTACCTTTATAAAAGTATTGTGTCTCATATAAGCTGGGATGTATTTAAAACACTGCATTATCACTGTGCTAAATAAGATCTATTTTCTTCATATCTCATACTAGAAGTAGTAAAATTCTTCTTTGAATTCCAAAGAACATTGCGCAATACCAGATACCATGAGCATGCTTCAAGGCCAAGAGCAAATGATGTCTGGAATTTAGGGTCCTGCCAGTTTTACACATCTTGAAGCAATATAGTTCATAGCAACATACAGATTAGCTGTCACAATCGTCAAGTGGCAATTCGGTACACAAAGGAACATTGTTCTCACACATACTCCCATTCCATCCTCAGTGTCTTGCTCTTATATATGCTGGACATACTGTCAACACATTTCCTGTTCGCCAAACATTTCTCCTAAGGTAGCAACACATATATTTTAATATCATGATATTCATGATTTTGTTTAATTATTTACAGGCTTTTTTTGTTCTAGGGGTATAGGATAACATTTAAATTAAGCAAAAGAATTAAGACAAGGAAAATAAGTTAAAAGATTAAGATGAAACTAGAAATGAGGGAGGCACAAAATGAAATACCCTAGAGTCCAGTACTCTAAAAGCCATGAGGAAAACCACAAACTTGCCTTTTCCAGATTTCTGGAAGCCAATGAGAATATGAGAGCATACTCAGTTACATTATTTCTAAATATCTCCTTAGTGTTTATAAGATAAATACTGATGAGATAAATATCTATTAAGTGTTTGTAAGATAAAAACAAATAATACCACAGGTTATGCTCAACTATTCCCAGTACTGAGTCATGAGGGGCGATTTTCCATTAGATCTTCATCGACTGAATAGTGCAAAATGTATAAACAGTTTTCTTAACAATATCCCCACCAGGATCACATCCACAAGCCTAAGAACCAGTCTCTCTCCCCCCGGGCCCATTCCAATCTCCTCTCCATTCTTCAGGCAAAACTATCTTTTAAAGCTAAAACCTGATGGTGTTGCTCTGGCGTTTAAATTCCTTCAACGGTTTTCCATTGCTTTTGGAATAAAGATCGAAATCCATAAAGTTACATTCACGGTCCTATGTGTTCTGCCCCTATATGGCTGTCTGAACCACATCTCAATTGTGCCCTTAATTAAAGCCATATCCTTTTTGAAAGATCCTTAAAGAACCAGAGATCTTTGCTTGGGGACAGTTATCTCAGTTCATAACTCTACATTTGTTCATGTGATTATTTGATCAAAGTCTGTCTCTACTCTGTAAGCTCCAGAAGACTTGGTTCCTTGTTTGGTTTTGCTTACAATTATTTTCCCTGTGCCAACCATATTTCTGGCTCAATAAAAATTTAAGTGAACCAATGAATGGATGGATGAATGAACAAATGCAAGGAGTGAGTTTTTATCTTTCAAAACCAAAGAATAGTATCAAACCAAAGTGCCATTTGGAGAGGGAGTTTGAGTCCAATACGAGGGTATGCAAACTCATGACTCTGTGATGCTGTAACTGAAGGATAGATTTTAATACTACAGAAAAAGATGAAATACATACCTGTCAGGCAATCCTCTGAAACTATTTTGACCTCAACCAAAATTTTAATAGGTGTTGAGCAACTGTGAATTTGGAGCACAATTTCTAACATGTTTTAAACACGTTCACATAAAACAGTACAATGTTTTAATATGTCTTAAATACGAAATATTAGGTTCTGACGATCAGCCAAGCTGGGTGATTATCTATGACTCTAGATTGACTCATTGAGAAACATTTCTATGTAAAGCCACTTTGATTTAAATGTCCCATTCGTAAGTTGGGGGCAGCGTGGGGACCAAGCTTGTCTGAAAAGGATTCTATGAGAGTATGTTTCCAAAGTGGGGCTCATTGTTTCAGAGGATAACAAGTGAAGTGCAATAATAAGTAATAATTATATGAATGACAGAAGTCTACTTTCAGCTACATTGGTGCAATTCCTTTTAGAAGATTTTATCCAGGGAATAATCCCAACTCATGTTAACAGAAGTATGTATTATTGTGATCTAAGGGCAAATTTAACATGAATACTTTTTTACTAACTGAAAATTTACCAAAAAATTTATAGTTCTATGTTTGGTTTCAACCTCAAAGTGCCTTTTCCTGGAAAGCTTATCAACTTTTCTCAACTGTTTATGAATTATTATTATAAGAAAAAAAATGTTGACATTTGTAACATTTGCCAGTCTTAGTGGCTTGAGAAAAGTCCAAAAACAGTTGAAATCATTTCCAGTTAACTTAAAAAGTCAAGGGAAGTCTCCAAAAAACAAAAAAGAGAGAAAAAGAAGAAAGTACTTCATGCATCGCACACAGTAGGGGTTCAATGAAAGAATTCTGAGTTTAGCTGAACTGATTTGTGTTGTTTGTGCATGTTATATTGTAGAGAAATTAAAGATGTCTTAGCAGTTGAAGGATAATAGAGTTAGCGAAACGTTAATAACTTCCACAGCCTACATTGCTTACTGAGGCAATGCTACCACATAAACTGACATTAGAGGGAAAATTCTAGCTAGAAACTGTAGCTTTGTTCTAGATTATTGAAGTTTCTGCAAAATCCTGTAAAACAAGGGGAAAAAATAGTTTATATTAACGTAAACTTTCTGATGAAAAATAAAGTTTAGAGAAGGAATAAAAATAGAAGAAAAAGGAGGCATTAGGAAAATTATCAAAATGAACCTGCCTTTTGCCAAGAATTAAAAAAGAAAACACACACACATTTCTGGTGGGGTTTTTTTTGGTTGTTTTGTTTACAAAGAGCAGAGCCACTTTAAGAAATGTTTACTTGTCTTTGTTGTCTTTTTGCTTACTCTCTGTACTTTTTGCATCCTGTCTGTGTCAATATTCCTGAGAATTGAGATCATACTCCCATTGGATAAATTGACAAATGCATGGTGATTAGGAAATGAGAGCTCAAAGATGCCCACAGTCTTCCTGATCTGCAACTCTGCTGTCCGTGTGTCAGAAACTGCTCATGCTCTGGGATTTTTCCCTGCTTGCAAGGTAACAAGCTAGCCTGTTACTGTTCATAGATGATAGCAAAAGACACGAGACTCTTGGGTCAGTGACAAAAGACCTTATTACTCACGACAAAAGCATTAGGCAGAGCTTCGGGTTGGTCTGTGTTGGTCCTCAAGGCCTCTGAGAACCTTGTAGAAACAAACATGATGCCAAAGGCCTCACCATGGAGCCCACACACTCAACGAGCTGTGGTCCAAGAGAGGAACACTGAGCTTGGGGAATTCACTGCTTCCGCTGTAAGAGCAGGCAGGCAGCTCTGTGTCTGTGGGGAGACATTCCCTCTTCCCTCAAAGTTGTTTACTACAAATACAATCCTGAGGGACAGCCCCGGGAGAGAGTAGTCAAGACCTTGCATTCCTTGCATATCCAAGGAGCACATTGAGGGACACTCAGGGCCAACAGCAGATAACCTCTCCGAACACCATGGTGAAGACCCAGTGCTGCCCCTAATGTGGCTCAGCTTTCTTCAGGCCACACCTCAGGCTCTGAATCCGTACTGCATGCGTGTGAATCCCAGCGTCAGCAGTTACTAACTTCAAGCAAGTTACTTAACCACTTTGTGCCTCAATTTCTCCATCAATAATTGAGACAATAATACAGACACGTTATAAGAGTAAATGAATTAATGCATATATTGCATTTAGAACAGGTCCTGACACATAGTAATTGCTATTTCTGTTTTAGTTTATGTTTTGATTCTCACTTTCCAGCTACTTTTTGGATAATTTCTTATTTTCTCATTCAAATTCCTCCATCAGGATTTCATGAGAAAATTAAGCCCTAATGCCCCAAGACCTACACTGTCAGCAATGACTTAACTTCTCTCCTATGCATCTAGAATGGTACTAGCTATGCATCATCCTTGAAAGAATTGTGAAAATAGTGTCTTGAATTACTTTCAATGTTCTACACTTCAGATTAGGAATCCTAGTTTTAAAAGGTAATTATTTTTGCCCCAATGGACAGAGCTCACTGTAGGCTTCGTCAGACATCACTGGCCCACCTGTGGGGACCATGGCTTCTCTAATCAATGGCTACTCCAAAGCAGGGAATGATCTGGTGCCATTTGCCTCAGCAGTCTAGCTCGTTCACCAACATGTAGCCAGTGTCTGGCACCAAGTCTGACACCAGTAGACACAGCAAAATGATTTACTGAATCAATCATTGCAGGGTGTGATGAGGACCATCACTCACAGTTTATCCCCACCTCCCCAGCCCTATCTTTTTCTTGGACTTGACTTATTACAGTGAGAACGATTTTAAAGGACAGCTTTTATCTCTTTTGCTTGGTTCTGTTAAAAAGTAAAATAGAAGATGGGAAATTACGTGAAGATAAATACATTCCCTAAGATAAAATTTTTATAATACCCTTAGCTAATTTTTGCAACATGACTGACTTAAGACAGTTTATACATATCTGCGAGATTATGAAAAATATTCTAGGTACATTGCTTTCTGATGATAAAGATTGAAAAATCTAGGAAAACAGAGAGTTGACAGATCCTAGATGATTTCCTTCCAATATCATATAACTCAAATAGACTTTCAGGAAATCCTGGATCATATTCAACTCAGATTTGAGTGTTCTGATGTGAGATCCATACGCTTTAGTCAGGCTGCCAGAAGGCAGAATTCCATTCCATTGTACATGTTTGGGCACTTGACAAATTATTGGTCCCAAGAGCTATCTCACTTCCATCTGAGGTTGGCCACAGGCTGTCTGAAAATAATTTAAAGTATTTTTTCAAAAAGGATCTTTTTTATGATATTTGAACACTGATAAATTCCAGTTGAGACCCCAGAATCCTGATTCACATAAAGAAAAATTAATTTCATCTTGAAAAATTTTAGGACATTTTATTCTGTATCAACATCAATTATATATATATATATATATATATATATATGTATGTATATAAATTCCTAATATATATAAATTCCTAAGCAAATCAATACAGAAAATTCTTAAAGAGCATTTCTGAGCTCAGTGCTGAGCTAGCAGACATATGGGAAGTTCAGATGTGTATGACCTGCCTTCATGGAGCTGAACTCAGAAGTCTCCCCCCCCACCACCCCCCCCCCCCCGTACCCTCCCACATCTGCCTTCTATAACCGTTTGATGAGAAAATCTACCCCTTCCAAAGGAGGTTTATCATGATTATAGATCATATTCCAAAAAGAAGGCAAACTCAGTCAAGAGAGTAACTAATCAGATGTTTCAAAATAGCCAAATGTTACTCCTTAAAATTATTTTGGAATTTTATTGGATTCCTACCTAATTTAATTGCAAACCCAAACTGTGTTTCTTCATTACATTTTTGAAATCAGTTATAATGATTGTACGATCTTTTCTGCAGGTTAGTCTTAAATCTCGAAGTCGAGAACTGTTTTGGCTTTCTTTTCATCTTTTAAATCCTTATGTACTATAAACTAAAACTGAATTGCTATAAAATTAAACTTTACTTTCTCCCACCTGGGAACGTCTCCTGACCAAGCACATTGTCCTACATATGGCAAGTGTGCTTATATATAATTTCTCCAACTATTAGATCCATTAAATACAAAGTTACTTGGTTTTCATTTTTAATGTTCACGAACCATAGAAATAAAGTGTGTTCTCCAAAGCTCTCGTGATCCTGCGTGAAAGGAAAGAAGCTTGACTAAATTAACTCTTGGTCACACAGTGCTTCTTCAAAAGAACAATGTAAGCTTCTAAATGCTAGAGGTAGGAGCCCACTGCAGTCCTCTGGGTATGTGGTGAATGGAGAGACCTGTCCATGGACCAGCTGTCGTCATTCCTGCTGCCACTACCATGGTCACTGGCTGGGGAGGAGTCAGCAGGAAGATAGCATTACATGATTTGTTGCTAATGGCTCCCAGATCTCTTTTTGTTTAAAGATTGGCACCTGAGCTAACAACTGTTGCTAATCTTCTTTTTATTTTTTTCCTTCTTCTCCTCCCCAAAGCCCCCCAGTACATAGTTGTATATTTTAGTTGTAGGTCCTTCCGATTGTGTTATGTGGGACGCTGCCTCAGCATGGCCTGACCAGCCGTGCCATGTCTGCACCCAGGATCTGAACCAGCAAAACCCTGAGCCGCCAAAGTGGAGCTCTCGAACTTAACCAGTCGGCTGCGGGACTGGCCCCCGAGGAGTCCATTTTTGTGCACACCTCCACCAACGACTACGAAAACATGGAGAAAACAATCTGCCTTGCACTTCACTATCTGCCCTTCTTTTCGACAGTGTAATAAAAATCTGAGTGAGGCTAAAATTTAGATAGTATTTATTCCATCATCCTTCACATAAGGAAATTTAAACTAACAAAGGTTGTAACTTATCCAAGATTACAACTAGAAATGACTTCTACGGACTAAAATGCATTTGTTAAGTTAATAAAAAGGGCACAATATATCTTCACTAGTTTGTTTTTCCTAATATTTAAATAATGTAAGTATCAAAGTGCATTTCCTTGATACTTTCCAGTATATATAAACGTAGCACTTCTTGGAATTTACTAATTGAGTTAGATTGTGCGATGTAAACTTCTTCCTTCCTTCCTTCTTTCCTTGCTTCCTTCCTTCCTTCTTTCCTTGCTTTCTTCCTTCCACAATAAGCTGTGAAAATATTCCAGGCACTGCATTTGTCACTAGTAATTTTCAAAAGAAAAATGAATAAGAAATAATTTTTACCCTCAAAAAGATCAGGCAGATATCCAAAGTGCTAAGGTTTTCTGCCATAAAAGGTAAAGTTGCAATTAATAATCTCTCACACAGAAATTTTATAGGTTCTTTGGTTCAAAAGGAAATTACACATCCAGTTAGGTACTTTCCTTTTGCTATATATGGCAGTTAGTTTTTACTGCAGAAAAATTAATGTGAAAGAGCAAAAGTAATGGAAAACACTTTTTATAGCTGACTTTGCAGAGCATTACATCACGATTTGATTAATGCTCCTAGTTAACATTTAACTGTCTTAAGAGAAATATTTTTCTTGTTTATGGCTCACAGATTTTCCTTCCCCTAAGCTTAATTTAATGCAAAAACTCCCACTGATATAATTGTTAATGCTTGAGAATTTGTGTTTCTGTTCACAAAGCATGAGATACATTTTTATGTGCTATGTACTATATGTGTTGAAGCAGCAATAACATTTCTCAAAGCCTTGCAAAAATAAAACTTATCTAGTGTGGTGATTTCAACAGCAAAAATCCCAGATTTAATTAGTAACAAAGAGCTACTCTTCCGAAGATTAAGTGAAGATCTTATTTCAGTCTAACTCAGCAAAGAAAATTGGGTTCTTAATTGTTACTTGGTATCTGTCATGTAGATTCTTAATGACTTCATTTTATTATCCGGTAGCAAAATTTCACTAAAATTAATTTTCTGATTGATTTGCATTCTATGACAAATGAATTATTTAAAAATAAAGGTTAATTAATCAGACTTTATTGTAACCAGCCCTTGTGCATATTGCGATTTCTAGCTGCAACATTTATGTGAAAAGGTGGTTCCAGCAGACTGTTTCACACAGGTTGCCTGGATTCAACTGGGGTTTCATATGCATGAGAAGTAGACTACTTCCTAAAAATAAGAATTTTGTAATGAAAACCAAGGTTGAGTATGTTTGAAAGTTTTCGACACAAATTTATGAATTATAATAATTGCCAATAAAATGTTCATTTCTTGTGAAAGAGTTGGATGCGGGCTTTATCTTCCTGACAAAGAACATTATCAATTCATTTTAAAAATTCATAACTGCAATCAACTGAAATTAACTAATATTTACTGAACACCTACTCTATATAAGGTTTTTTCCTGTCTTCAGAATTCCTAAAATGTGTTAACATAAGATCATTTGAAACTACTGAAGGTAGCATTCTTGCCTTTAAATAATAATGTTATGATTAGATGAAACAAAGAAATAAAACATCAAAATGGAAAGAAAATAATAACATGAAGACTAGTAGGGTTTTTATTTTAAGATATTAGTTTAACCTTTTACATCTTAAAGTTCTATGTTCTTTCTTTTTTGGACCAACATCACATAGGTGGGTTTTAGTTTAAAAAAAAAAAATAGAGAAAGACGATGTTAGCTAAAGTTGCCCTTCCACTGATAGGGCCAATTCTCACAAATAAGTTAATATTGTCCGTAATCTAGATCTCTTCACTGAGATGTCTAGAATGTTGCAGTCTTCATTTTATCTCTTCAAGGAGACAGCAGCACTCAGGAAAAAAAGTAGCATATATGCTTAAAATATAAACAAATATAAATATTAATTTAAGTTTACACACACACACAGACACACGATAGTCAACTCCATACATTTGTTTAGGGGTAAATAAGTATTGAGTATCATTTTTGCATACTTGAGTACTCACCATGGTCTGAGTACTGGGCTAGGTAATGTACATACATTATTTTGCTTTTTCTTCGCAAATACAGTGTACAATAAATAATTATCCTTATTAATAGACAGAAAAAGAAGCTCAAAGAAGTAGACTTGCCTGCAGTAAACAAGCAGAGCAGGACTTTAAATCTTTGTCAGCTAGCCCCAAATCTTCTACTTGTTACACTGCACTGCCTTTCCAGAAACGTATCGATTATCGCATCTTTCCAATTCCAGAGCAGTCACTCGCTACAGAATGTGACATTCAATCCTCACAACCTCTGACTATGAGGGAACAGACTCAGAATAGTTAGGTAACCTGCCCAATGTCCTACCTCAGATCACGACGGTGTCATTGTGCAACAGCAGCCTACTCCACAACAGCCCACATATCCAGATCTACTTACTGCATTCTGAGTGTTCTCAAGTTCTACCGGACCAGTCAAATACCCAGCACTTAAGTGATGAGTTACCCCTTGTTTGAAAAACTCATAAAAGCCTTTTTTCAAGAAAATTTCCTTATGAATTTGTAGTCCTTCTCTTATCTGTTATTATTCATAAAAAGTAATCATTAGTATATATTATATGGTATAGATATATTATTATATATTATATATACCATATAATACCTGCATCCATATTACATCATATACCATATGATATGGTAATATTAATAATATTAGCATTACTAATAATATTAATAATACTTAATATTATTTATTAGTAGTAGTATATTCTCTTTTTTCACCTCTTATAAGTACTTATATGTAGCACAAGTACAGTGTGACTATATTTCTTACCTTCCATTAGCAGGTAAGAGATTTCCTGCATCCTGCATCTTTAGAAGTATTTAATGGTGGAGTGTGTGAGAAGGACCTCTGGGCAATCCTGCTAAGTACAGAAGAGCATCAGCCTACCTTGGAAGAGTAATGAACTGACCACTGTCAATAAGTGTCCACACCATGATGCTGCTTCCAAGGACCTGTCTGGCACAGGTGATGGATAATGCTTGCTCCAGGGAAGCCCTGCTCCCCAGCTTCCTGGCCTTCTGTCCACAAGGCACTCACCCTCTGCTTGTGATGGAGAAGATCCTTTTTTCTAAGTTCCTCAGGAACTTCTGCATCATAATTGTTTGGGAGCACTAAAGATGCAAATTTATAGATGTCTAGATGATATTGGGGAATTATTGTTCCTTTTACTGGGTATAATAATGCTATTGTGTTCATGTAGAAGAATGTCCTTTTTTAAGGACATGTATGTTATTTAGTAATATATGCTATTGAGATGTATGCATTTAGAAATAGTAATGATGTCTGAAAATGGTTCAGATATGTGTGTGTTTGCGTGTGGGTGCACATGTGTGTAGATTGTGCGTATACATGTTTCTGTTATAATAACCTTTCAACTTTTCAATATTTTGACATTTTTCATAATGCAGATTTGGAGAAAAACTGACAGATGTGAACACCGCCTAAATCCTATTTCCTTTCCTTCCTGCCAGCAGTGTATGAAAGTTCATATTTGTCAGTATAATGGGTATTTAAAGAGATCTCATTGTTACTGTGATTGCATATTCCTACTCACAAAATATTTGAACATGTGTTTATGTTTTATGGAGATTGGGAAAATAAATTAGAATAGTCAACTTTGAAGACAGTTTGTCAATATATACTAAAATTTCAAATTTTCATACCCTGTGACTCAACAATTTCCCCTGTCAGTATTTACTGTAGGAAAACAATTAATTCATGTCCACACAGAAGTATGAACCTGGATGTTCATTGCAGTATTGTTTCCAATAGAGAAAAATGGGAACCAACATTTCTGTCCACTAGTCATGGAATGGCAAAATAAGAACCCATATTGTGAATTCATATGTACAAGCATGTTCCATAATTGCGGCAAAGGCTGAAAGCTGATGAGAAAATGTACTAAATACTCCATATTTAAAGAAACTCTAAGCAGGTAGAGCCAACCATCTCTTGTCAGGGTTTCCCTAATGCCTCTTCTACTGTGGCCATACCACACTCTCCATCCTATTCTAGAGATATCTCAGCAGATATATGCAATGTCTAAGCAAATGTATGATTTTCCTTACAGTGTTATGGTTAGCAGCTTCTCCTCAGCAAAGTGATGAGAAAAGAGGGATTCCAAAAGAATCACATGGAAAGACAGAATGTACTTGTAACAACAGAGAACTGGAACGGTGTTCTCTACCTGGAATATCCTTAGTCAGAGAGCACTTTAAATTACCCTTAAACTTTGAAGAAAGGAAAAGAGAATTGGAGAGAAGTGGCTTGATAGGAGACTAGCAAGGACAGAGAAAGCCAAGACAGTCCCGGAGTTCCCGGTTCCTGAGAGGTACAGAAGATGGACGCACATGCATAACACCTGGAGCTGGCCACGGGTGTAGACGAGGTTGAGGCTAACAGCTTTGCAAGGGCTGCCACACTGTGGGAGGGAAAAGAGGCAATTCCAGTAGAAGGATGCTCATGAATGCCACAAGCAGGACAGGTAGAAGTGGTGAGCAAACCTCCCTTGCAAACACCAATACCTAGAGGAGCGACCCAGTAGTAAAACCTCTCATGAGCATGACGCTCAGCATGATAACCATGTACAAGGAGTGCAAAGCAGTGCCACCAACCAATAAGAGAATTACGACTTCAGCCAGTTAAGTAAAGGCGTTTTTGCTCTTTCCCCTCTTCCTTCTCTCCACTCAAAAACACAAGAGGAGCTAACACACAGTGAAAGCGGAAAAAACAAGCAAAGTTCAGACCATAAGGTCTCCAGTTTGGGAATATTAGGGAGGCTGTAATATTGAAGTTGACTGACTCTTGGCTGTCTCTTTGAATTTTATATTTGGCAATGGTTTTAGGCCACTAAACTCAACTGGCTTCACACCAAACTGTGCCCAGCCTGCTAGATTAATGCCACACATACCACCAGCACCCTGAGGAGACTCAGGCCCAGTACCCCAATCTCACCTTCCTGTCTTCACTTTCAAAACATGAAAGCAACCTCCACTTTAAAAGAGGATATAAAGTGTAATTGCCTAGCATATTTAATGCCACTTTTCTGATTTTTATGTCACAATTTTTGTTTTGAACATTGGCAAGAAATAGGAATAAAAACCTCTGAACTGAGACTGAGAAGTTCTGGCTTTGAATTCTAGTTATGTAGCTTTGGAAAAAAAGTTGTTCAACCATCTTGGCCTCATAATCCTTATCTTTAAAGATTACGGCTTGTCCAGATCAGGTTTTAAGCTTTCTGAGTCACGAACTCCTGTGAAAATCATTGAAGCTTTATCACCACATCCTCAGAAAACTCTGGACCTTCACACAAGAATTATGCTCAGCCGTGCAAACTAATAAAATTTTGTATGATGTTCGAACATGTGGTGGACTCTTTGAGCTGAACCAGATTAAGGGCCTTTTGACAATCTGCTAGATTTTTCCCCATCTCCAATTCTTCCCCAAAATTATAACTTTTGAATCAAAGAGTTTTCTTGGAGAAAAAATCCAAAGTTTTCCATAGAACCTAGAAATCGACTAATAAATCATGGAATAAAAGGATATGACTGGCCCTAATCTTGAGTTTTGAGGTTTCCGTGGCTTAAGAATTGTTGTAAAATAAAATTTGTTTCCAGAGATCTTTTAGACCAGGAGTTTGTGAACTTTTTCTATATATAGTAAATAGTTTAGGTTTTCCAGGCTATATAGCCTTTGCTTTTTCCAGCCAGCTCTGCTGTTGTACCATGAAAACAGCCATAAACAATATGTAAACAAGTGAGCATGTGGTGTTCCAACAAAGCTTTATTTACAAAAACGAGCAGTGGGTGGGGGTTGGCCCATAGATCGCTGACCTGTTTTACGTGGTCAAAGTTATCTCTAAACTTCTCATTTGGTTTTGCCTAACATTCTTTTTAATATTTTGCCCTAAAATTGAGACATAATAATATTAATAGTCTAATTTGCTTTCGTCCTAATATTGAAGTACAACAATATCTATGGTCTAAATTCATTTTTGTTACTATACAAGGGTCCAGTTGGTAAAACAGGCCAAAAAGAATACCTTTTTATTTCAAAATATATTGTACTTTTTGGGTATGCTGGAGCTACAGATTCTAATTTGTCTAATATTGCATCCAAATTGCGTCATTAAAGTATATTAGAATAGAGCTTTACTGCCAGACACTGCTAATATAAGAAAAAGTAACATTAAGAGTTAACATCCTCCTGTCAATTTGGATCATCTAAATTCGCATTTTTTTTTAAATAAATAGACAGTCACTGAGAATGTTACAGCCAGACATATTAGTGGTTATAGGATCTGTTCTGTTGCTTAGACGTTTTAACGTGCTAAGGAGGACTTTCAGAGATTAGAGGAGAAAATAATCATTCCAGGTAACTTTTCTATGCTTGAAATGCTTTCAGTGGATAAAGGCTGAATGATAAACGGAGTCAAAATCTTAAATACACAGCATTAAAAATCTTGCCAAATGTCTGTACCGGCATTGGAGCAGGTATCATCAATCCACAAGTTATTATTCTGTTTCTGTGCCTTACTTTTAAAAAGGCATTTTATCCACAAGTCTCTTCATTGTGTATACAAGTTTAATTTTTCCTAATTCTGTCCTTAGAGAACACTGCATTCTTCTGAAAATAAAGATTAACGATAATGTAAATTAAATTATTCTGGTTTCCAGAAGATTTCATAGATTTAACACTCCATTCTGGTACAGGAAAAAATTCAAGATTCATCTCTCAAGGTTTAAGAGTTGATGTCCATTTTATATAGCACCTTTACAATATCAATTAATTATTTTTATTTCACACTTTATCCTGAGATAAAGATTTTTTGAATGCTAACTGAAATTCAGGTCTAGTTACTGCCAAGGAGAGCTTAAACCTTAAACCTTCCTTTTCTTATATATAATCTTTTGCAGCAGCAGTTTAAATACTGTCTTATGTAAGATGTCTTGGATGATGAAAAATATCCCTGGTCCATAGAAATTTTATACTCAATATTATTTTTCCAGATCTCACAAATCTGTGAAGAACTTTTCACTTTTTTCCTTTTCTCCCTTCAAGAATTTAAACTCTTATTTCTCTGGAATCTTTCCCCACTGCCCTAAGTTCCATGATAAATCATCTTTCTTCCTAGTTCTTCCACATTCATAATTCTCTTTATTTCTCTTTTTGTTACATTTCGTGCCTCTGTTGCTCTCTGCAATATTGATTAGAAATAAAAAGTCAACAGAAACTAATGCAACTATGAGAGAAATTCATTGGTCTGCAGTCTTTTGAGTTTCTGCTCGATTTATTATCTCTTTCATAAATGATCTTAATATTTCTTCCTCCCTTTTACGTTTAGCTAATTCAACAATTTTTTACTTCTCCAATATGTGAAAACTCATTACTGTATTTCTGAGATTAGCGTTTTCTGTATAGTCTACTAAAACTTACTTCTTACTGACTTTTTGGTATTTGATTGGTCTGTCTGTTTAGAGTGTGGATTCCCTCACATTTGTCTTTATCACAATAGAACTATTTATATCGCGACATTCAAGGTAGCAATCAATGGCAATGTTTTCACATATTTTAGGGGCATTTTTAGTATTAAAAAAATGATTTGACCGCTCTCCCTAGTCATCACAGGGGTATGGAAAATCACACTTGTCGACAGGCATCTTTAGGATGGTAATTGTTCGAAAGAGTTGACCAGCGAGTTGTGCCACAGATTTCAGTCCACTTCAACCTTCTTTTGAAGAGCTTCTCTACCGAAATGGGAAAAGGATGCACATCTGTGTGCACCACATCTATCAGGTAATTTCATACACAGCCCAATTGTGTATTTTCATATTTCTTTCCCCATTTTACAGATAACAATGTTAAAGCCAGGTGGTTTTTTCCCACAGTCACAAGAGCAGTAAGTAGCTGATCCTCGGTTTAAGCCCTTATAGGTCTGCCTTTACAATTCCACACTGTTTCTAACACGTCTCTGTCTCCTTAAGGAGAAAGATCTACAACCATTTAGGAGAAAGATCTAAGTACCTTTCTTTATTATAAAATTTGGGCATTTCTAAATGAGGTTTGCTAATACCTTTTTCACAGTTTTCGGACTTCCTCCTTTCCTAAAAGGCCAACATAGTAAACTTATAAATTGAGATTTACTTATTTGTTAATCTAAGAAGCATTCATTGGACATCTGCTAATTAATTGGACATTGGATATCTGCTAATGATAACAGCTAAGTCGTTGGGGAAACAGGAAGACGAAATACAGGCTCTGACTTGAAAGCATTGTTTCCATTTGGTATCTCCCCCCTCAGTAAAATGAGTAAAATCATGGTACCCACCTCATCTCATTTTTCTCAGGTAGTTATTATTATCATTCCCTATTTTACTGATGAGGAAACTAAGGCACAGAAAAGTTAAGTGACTTTCCCAAGGTCATGTGGCTCATCAGTGATGGAACTGAGACTTGAACACAGGCAGGCTGGATTCCGTGAGTGCGTTCTCACCCACTATGTCTGCCTGAAGATCAGGATACATCACACCAGAGTGTGGCATGACACTGGCTTCTTTCAGTTTTGATGCAGATGGGGTACAAGTTCTGTTTCCCTTTTAGTGAATCTTAGAGTTTTTGATTTCACTCATAGGAAAAGATGTTCAATGTCTTATGTGTTAGTCGAAGAAAACACAAGGACCGAGAAATTTGGTCTTTCTCTTCAACCAGGCTTAGAAAGAAATAAAATGACCTGGCTTTTCACAAAATTTACAGTGGCAACAATAAATAAATCTGACCTCACAGACCTTTTTGAGAATCAAATTAGATAATATTATCCTGTAGTGGTTTTAGCACCAAATAGATGCTTAAAAATTTTATATACTTTTTGGAAAGAAAATTGCAGAGATATTTTTGCATTTCCTGCTAGGAAAGAGCTGTCCATGTCTTCCAAGAATGAGGGAGAAAGTAGACTTCTTGTTCTCAGTTTGAAATGGTTTGTTGAATCGCATTAAAGCTAAAATCTAGAGACCACCCAGGTGGCATAGTGGTTAAGTTCACGCACTCCGCTTCACAGCCTGGGGTTCACAGGTTCAGATCCCAGACACAGATCTAGCACAGCTCATCAAGCCATGCTGTGGCTGCAATCTCACATAAAATAGCAGAAGATTGGCACAGATCTTAGCTCAGGGCCAAGCTTCCTCACAAAAACAAAAAACACTAAAATCTACCCTGCGCTGACATAATAGGACGTGTCTCCCATTGGCTGCTCTGCCCCCAGCCAGAATACAATGCCTAGATCATTATACACAACTGAGTATAAGACAGTAAGAATATGTTTGTGATATTGAACAAAATTACAAATCAATATTTTTATTAATTGATTTTATTTGTAACTTTATTTTGGCATACAGAAGCTGAAAAGGACATTCCAGGAAAAAGGGAATAAGAGTTTATACCTATTGAATTCCTAATATATGCTTTGTAATATGCTAGGCATTTTCTCATGTGTAATCTTATTTATTCTTTATTTAACAGCCCTTATGAATGTTGTCAGTGGACTCTAAGTCAAGCTTTTTTTAGGACTTGGAAATAAGGAAAACCGCATTGCCCTTGACAGGTAAAGTATGAAACCAGCACATAAAGGATGACATAGAACTACTCACAGTCGTCTGCCAGATCTCTAGGACTAAACAATGCAGAGAGGACACGTAAATTAGAATGAGGGTTGAGCAGAACTGGGAACTACAATAATAACTCCTATTTAATGAGCACTTACCCTGTGCAAGGCAGTGTACTGAGCACTTTTTATTCTTTTCTGTAAGAAACTCTAAGAAAGGGGCAGAGTTGGATCTTGATGCTAGCCTGGCTGACAGTGACATCTGTACTATTAGAATCCCTGGGGCAATGTCAGCCGTCCCTGTCCTGCCCCTATCTTGGGAAGAGGATGCCTAGTGTGGCCATAAGGAGTTCTAATGAATATTTACCACTTCCTTCTCTTTTTTTTTTTTGCTACCTGACATCTAACCTTTGTTTCTATGCTTGGGATATCCCTCTAGTATGTGTCTTGATTGGAGGCCCAGACAGTCTAAGGCCCCCACCAGACTTGGAATCCAGAGCTAAGGAAGCAGAGAAGCAGAAGCAGGAGAGATGCTGTTCTGGCTGCAGAGCAGGTAGCACATGGAGTTTTAAGGGATCTCAGGGTTGCAGGTATGCTGTTCATCCAAGGACTAATGCCAGCTGTTGCCACAGGTGGCATAATTCCGCTCACCAAGTTCCCTAGCATGGCTTTGATACAGCCTTACTTTATTCCTGCTCATTTTCTGACTCTGGCTCCCCAGCCTTGCCACGATGCTGTGAGTTAACCAAGAGTCTTTCAATAAAGTCTTTTCTTGCTTCTGTCATAACGCTGACCAACACAAGCATCATGGTCAACATAACTCAAGCAATCTCTGTAGGGATAGTTGAATGGAGCTGTCTTTGCCTCATCCATTAAAGACTTACTCATATAATTCCCTCTCCTTGTTTTCTCACCAAACTTTTCATCATGATTTGGTTTCAGTCAATTGAAAAAGAATGAACTAGTCATGCTGATGTGAGAATTCTCATTCACCGGAATGGTCCTGCTTCTTATGTTAAGTTAATACATTGATCTTCTGGCTTTTTAACAGTGTCAAGAGTTTTGTGAATGTGAATCTACTTTTGAAAGCCAGATTCACTCTAATATGCCAAGAACTCATGTGCCTGAGGACCAAAAGGAAAGGATTTTTGTGAATTCACCAAATGTCTACCAAATGTCCCACCTTATTGGGAAAATATGCCCATATCTCAACATTGCTACTGGCTCAGTCTTGCCTTTCTCCAAACTTTTCCATCATGGAGATAAATGCAAACAGACTAGTATAGAAAAAATATCTGGTAATCTAACTGTCAAAAAAGGATGACAATTGAAAGTTTCAGAATGCATAATTTGCATATTACCCAAGTGTTAGAAATTTACCAAACTGTTAACAGTATCAGAAAATTCCAAGATCAAAACTCAATTTCAAACAACCGAGGTCAAATAAAATGGAGAGGTAACCTCCAAATTCCATCTGAAAGTATAGCAAGCCAGAGGTAGAATATAAAATCCTGTTCGAGAGTGACCACAGTTAGAACTTGAGAGGACTCCCTTAGATTACAAGGCAAGGAGGATCTGAGTTGAGATATTGGGAGACAGAGCTCAGCCTGAAGTTTTCAAAGAGCCATAAATAAAGAGAGGAAGGAACTTCAGCTCACACCAGTGGATAAGGAAGATAATCCAGGGCAAATATCACAGCTAAGCTTTTATCAGTTCCTGGAAATATGTCATGTAGGTGCACAAAATCCAGTGAATGGACCTGACAGTGAGTGGACAGCTGAAATGGAAATTGTGCAGCAGGGCACACTGGAGATGGGGTGCCAGGCTTGGAGCTTTGGACCAAAATTATGAGGCAATGGGTGTTAATTGAAGAGCAAAGAAGGTGAGTTTTATAGCCTCCACCAATCTCAATCACAGTGTTTGTAAAATTTGAATCTGTTTCCTATCATGTGTAGTCCGAGCACCTCAAGTCACTCTTAGAAACGTGTTTTAAAATCCTCCAGTCAGGAATAAGCCCCTTGACATTGGTCTTGGCAATGATTTTACGGATATGACACCAAACAGTACAAGCAACAAAAGCAAAAACAAAAAAGTGGGACTACATCAAATTAAAGAGCTTCTGCACAGCAAGAGAAACGATCAAGAAAATGAAAAGGCAACCTACTGAATAGAGAAAATATTTGTAAACCACATATCTGACAAGGAATTAACAGCCAAAATATATGAGGAATCCACACAACTCTAAAGCAGAAAAAGCAAATAATTCAATTTTAAAATGGGCAAAGGACCTGAATAGACATTTTCCCAAAAAAGATATACAAATGGTCAACAGGTTCATGAAAAGGTGCTCAGCATCACTAACCATGAGGAAATGCACATCAAAATCACAATGAGATATCACCTCACACATGTCAGAATGGCTATCATCAAAAAGACAAGCGATAACAAGTGTTGAAGAGGATGTGGCAAAAACGGAACCCTTGTATGTTGTTGGTGGGAATGCAAACTGGTACAGTCACCATGGAAAATATTGTGGAGGTTCCTCAAAAAAATTAAAAATAGAACTACCATATGATCCAGCAATTCCACTTCTGGGTATATCTCTGAAGGAAATGAAATCAGTATCCCAAAGAGATATCTGCACCTCCAAGTTCATAGCAGCAGTATTTACAATAGCCAAGACATAGAAACAACCTAAGTGTCCATTGGTGAATGAATAGATACAGAAAATGTGGTGTATATATAAATATATGCTACCATGGATGGACCTTGAGGGCATTATGCTAAGTGAGATAAGTTAGACAGAGAAAAACAAAACTGTATGATCTCACTTATAGGTGGAATCTGAAAAAACTGAACTCATAGAAACAGAGAGCAGACTGGTGGTTGCTAGGGACAGTGAGTAGCCAGGAGAGGGAGAGGTGAAGATAGTCAACGGGTACAAACTTCCAGTCGTAAGATGAATAAATTCTGAGGATGTAATTTACAGCATGGTGACTATAATTAACAATACTGTATTGTATATTTGAAAGTTCCTAAGAGAGTAGATCTTAAGAGTTCTTAACACACACAAAAAAATTGTAACTATGTGAGGTGATGGATGTGTTAACTAACCTTATGGTGACAATCAATTACATATATCAAATAATTACATTGTACACCTTAAACTTACACAACGCTTATACAACAATTATATCTCAATGTTGAAATGCAACAACAAAATAAAGAAATAGAATCTCCCAATATTTTTTATTCAAATTTACTGAAAAATACATGATATTTTCACTATTTCTGTTTAAACCAGTCTTGAAATTTGAGGTTCATTAAATAATTTCATATATTCATTGTTCAATCTCTAAATGAAAGCAATCGAACTGCACTGTAAATTCTCAGGTCCCCAAATAAAATTTTATGCATTCAACTGTCCAACTGTAAATGCTGATTTAAAACCATTTTTTATAGCTTATCTTTTTTCCATGTTAAAAAGATATCAAGGACTTTAATTTTTGACTGAATTTCTGCTGAGAAATTAGTTATTTTTACCCACCTCAGAATCAGAAAAACTCTTAGATTCAGCCCAAGGCTTACAGTGTCTGTTGTGTTTTGTTATTTAAAACAGTCCACCAAGACAGCCCAATATTTTATATCAATCCCTTTAAAAATGTATGAAGATGTGCTCATATAGTATTGTCACACAATTTTAAGACATCATCCATCTTTAAGAATGATTCTCTTAAATCTGCGCCAATGCTCTCAGGTCATTGTAAAACATACATTCTCAGATTCACAGCATCTTGAAAGCCTCCAAGAGTTTAAGCTTTGAAAGCTTTTAAAATGGTTTATTGATCTAAAGTGCCTGTTGGGAAGGTCTAATTTATGTTTCCCAGTTACGACCGCATTGTCTGCAGTAATCTATATTTTTCTGTCTGTAGTAAATCTATATTCTTCTGAAGTCTGACAACTTTATTTTCCACCATACTTAGTATCTTCACTTATTCCATCATTTCAAACATATTCTATCATAGCTAAAAACAAAATAAACAAATAAATAGGGGGGAAGAGGTACATTATATACAAAAGTACAATTATTTCTTTCATTCATTATTTTAACTGAACAAGGTGATATAAATTTCCTATTCAAATATGGAGTCCACAAGAGACTTCTCTGACTACAACTAAACAAGTTTTTCTAAAATCTCAACAGCTAATTGACACTGAGTTTAGCTTCAGATAAAGAACTGAACTATTTGACACAGTTAGCACTGCAGTTGACATCTACTTTTCTTCCGTGTACTGGTCACTCTCCATTTTACTATGTTACTGTCAGAGTTGGGGGGACACGTTCTTCCTACTAAAGTAAAACAGCTGGAGTGATTCACAGATACAATGCAGCAATAAACTAGCATGCATTCAAAACTGTTGGAAAGCATATAGAAAGTGTCAGGAATTTTACAAAAGCAAATTTTAGAACATTTTCATAAAGTGGAAATTGGATCAAAGTGTCAAAGTTTATCATATTTCTAGGCTAATGTATAATGTCTATTAATCCTGAAATGCATAAAGAAATATTTTGGGGAATCATAAAGAAAAGATGCAACAGAAAAGATGTATCTTAGTGGTAATGACTCTTTAGTAAACTAATCTTTTAGGGGAAAAAAATCTAAGTGTGATCACTAAGGAGGTGATTTGTTTACCTGAAATTTTAATAGGATTCCAGGTTAAGTATACAGAAAAAGCACCACAGATGAAATTCATTCATGGCCCAATTCAAAAGAAAGCAACTACAGTCAATTATCTAAAACCCAGAATTTTGGGGATGTCATCCACAGATTATAAGAATATACATTTTCTTATAGGACTGCATAAAACTTTTTAATTTGAGGACAGAAAATACATTCTATAAATTTTTGTTTTTCCTGAGTTAGCACTTATTTTTCAAAAAGTTGCTCAAAATCTAGCCCCCAGTTCTTGGCTTCTAAGTACCGTTCTCCAATAAAAGGAACCAGAACTACCTGGAGAAGTGGTGGATTCCGTAGCTGAACAGGGAAAAATACCAGATGAACCTAAACTGTCTTCTGGTATCAGAAGTAAGAAAGTGGGAGGCCTGCCTGGTTGCACAGTGGTTAAGTGTGCACATTCTGCTTCTCGGGGGCCCGGGGTTCACCAGTTCGGATGCCGAATGCAGACCTGGCACCACGTGGCCAGCCATGCTGCAGTAGGTGTCCCACATATAAAGTAGAGGAAGATGGGCACGGATGTTAGCTTAGGGCCAGTCTTCCTCAGCAAAAAGAGGAGGATTGGCAGATGTTAGCTCAGGGCTAACCTTCTTTGAGGAAAAAAAAAGTAAGAAAGTGTTAAAAAAGTATAGAGGCCTGTCAAAAGGAAGAGGAACCCATCAGAAGAAGCTCCCAATGGCCAAGGAAGTAACAATTTGAGTAACAAATAAATGATAGTATTAGATTATTACTTGTAGAATAAAATACATATTCATGAGTCCATATTGAATTAAAAACAAAATTGAGGAAATAAATAAGTGGGGAAAAGGACAACTCCCTCACAGAAAAAAATTCAGTTAATGCATGCAGAAGGAATGAGGGAAGTACAGACTCACCATTAGGCAAACATGACAGTAATAATTGTTGGAGGCAAAATCCACTAATATATGCTAAAAATTAGTCTGAAATTTTCAGGAGAAACTGGATATTACTATAGTTTCAAAGAATCTTTCCCCAAATATTGATCAAGTATGAAGGGAAAATAGCAACTTTATACCGGAGAAACCAGCAGACACTATGTTATTCATGTTATTCATGTAAGCATAGCTAATATCACCACTAATAAACCATATCAAGACCATGAACCCCTGAGAAGGGCCCAGAATCAATTCTGTGTTGTTTTTGGTACAGCAAAAATCTGGTCATGAGAAAACATCAGACAAACCCAAACTGAGAGACATTCCAGAAAAGAACAGATTAGTTCTTATCAAAAGTATCAAAGACATGAAAGACAAGAAAAGAATGAGGGACTGTCACAGATCAGAGGAGACAAAGGAAATTTCACGACTAAATGCAAGATAGGATCCTGGATTAAATTCTAGAATAGAAAAAAGAACATTGGGGGGAAACTGGTAAAATTCTAGGGAGATGTGTAGTTTAACAATGCTGTATCCCAGTCAATGTCTTGGTTTTTGATCATCGTACTATGATTTTGTCAGTTGTCAACGTCGTGGGAAGCTGAGTGCGGGGTAGGTGAGAACTCTGAACAATTTGCGATTTTTTGGTAAGTTTAAAACTGTTTCAAGATAAAAAGTTTGAAAAGCACCGTTTTAAAAACAGGTGCTCATCTCTTTAACATTTATAGCTGATCTATATGAAGAGAATCTAGAGTAATGAAAATCAACTTTATTAAGTACCGTGGAGAGAATAGATAAATAAAGAGCGTTTCAAACGATGATTGAGCATTGCATTGAATAATGCAAATTGTATATAGAAGCTGACAGCTGAAGTGCTTCTAGAATGATCTCAATAGAAAAATAAATTTTGACCATTTCACTGGAACAGTAGACATGAAACCATCCGTGTGTACGCAAAAATGAAAATAATTAATAAAGATAGTTAATGTTTTATTGAATCTTATTTGCCAGGCACATTAAGTCTCCCAGCAGGCTGATGAGTTAAATATCCCATCCGACCTCTTGAAGCAGTCAAATTGCTTCCACAAGGTTACACAGCTGAGAGGCTAAGCTGTGCTTTTAACGCAGGCTGATGAAGCTCCAAGTCAGTGCACTTGACTACTAGGCTGCTTGAAACACCTTTAATCTCTGAGCTTTGAGTTTAGTCTGTGGCAGAACTGCTATGTTTGCATTTTACCACTTTCTACAACTGCTAATGAAGGGCAGCAGGCATCCATGGCTGGAGAAGGGCCTCCCGTTTATGGTGGCGGAGTTTTTCTCTTAGAGAAGCAGGGAATGATCACAACCTTGAGTTTATGGTCATTATATGCTAATCTACTCAGCTAAATTGGTCAGAGGACTCTGATGTCACAGGTGTGCTATGACATCAACTCAACCATGTGAGCAATGGGATTTCTCCAGAAGTCATCGACTCAATCTCATACTAGAGGGGGCCTTGTTGAACCACATTAATACAAGCAGAGGCTTTTAGTAGCCATTCAGCCAACCGTGTTTTGAGTTTCATGATTGGGTTATTTGGAGCTTTGTTCTATGTATAGAAAAACCTCAACAGCCCTAATTTCCAGGCCCTAGAATTTCTAAAATAGTATGTGAAAGTTTCCATAAATGCAGCCTATAATTGCAGCCTTAGTGTTGTGTTTCAACACAAACTCATTATTCATTAATAAGGGATTTGAGAAAAAGAAATACCTGGTTCTCATCACTACAGGAAACAACATATAAAAATAGAAAAAAAAAGAACAAAGTTTAATATGAAATAATTCTATCTTGTTCTGCTCCTATTAGCTACATTAGCTTTCTTATAGGTAAACTTTGCTGAATAGACCACAACTGGGTTGAATAATCATAGCTTTTTAAATCTAAAATTCTGACATTTGTTTCAAATTGTTTAAAATGAAAAGTGAGAGGGAGTTTCCAGGCCATAAAATCACGGGGGAGGAAGAAATTAACATGAGTACTTAGCCAAAAGCCATCTGAACATTCCTAACCCACTGGACTAGAAAATCTTAAAAGAGCTAACTTCTAAGACAGGCAGTACCTAGTGGTGACGGCCAGCCTGGAGAAGTCATGAGAATATTAAGCCAAATGTTAATTCCCCAATATTCCCGCTATTTAAATCTCTGACTGAGGGAGTGAAAAGGGTCATTTCTGACTATTGAGGGACTTTTTTGGTAGCAGTTTCTGCCAAAGCTTGAAATAACAGTCGCATGATTTCTGGTCAACATAATGAACTTGTGTGAACCTCCAAAAAACGCTGCAAGTTCACTTCAGTTTGGTGATCTAACTGAAAGTGATTTTTAAAAAAGAAAATATTTCAAATGAGTCTGTGGAAATGCACTATACTCATCATCGTTTCCTTTGCTTATCTGAAAAGTATGATACATGAAGAACCGAGAGTCTGAGGTAAGTGGACAATAGCATATTTTCTTCAGCTTTTATTTGATCAGTTCTAAAGGTCACCACCCCCAGGACTCCAGAATCTCTGATTCAATGCTAATTAGCTCAGTGCCTGTGGGCAAGTCATTTAACATCTTTGGCCTTTGGTTTGTTCTCTGCAGAATGAGAGTTTGTGAGTAGATAAATTCTAATGCACAATTCTGTTTGGGGAAAAAAATGATTCAAAATTTAAATTTCATATTTACAGAAAACAGATACTGACATCTTAGAGTTGATGGGAGTGTAGTCTCTTACAATGTTATGTAAATTTTGAACCACAGCTTTGTTTCTCTTTTATCAGAAGTGGTTAAAAAAGAATTCTGCAGATAACTTGAGACTGGTGTTAATCAGTTTACCCACACCAATAATTGCTGAAGAGAAAAATAAGTAGTATCAAGCTGAAAATTGGCAGCTCCAGGTCCTATTGGCTGCTTTATTTGTCTCTGGCTGCTCAGTTTGGTACCATTCTTTATGTACAAAAAGACCTTTTCCTAAAGGTTTTTCTTGGGCACTAGACGTGATTAATGAAGCTTTGTCATAAGACTAACAAGAAAACAGGAGCAGAGGAAGTATTTTAATTGAATCACAAAGTCCCATCCTATTCATTAGATATGCCGTCTAAAATTCTGTTTCGCTAACAAGATTTCATCAAACTAGTCCATATATAAACTTGTTACCCTTCCTCCTTATCTAGCTCCGTTGTTTCTACAACCCCCTATTCTAACTGACTATGAAAACACAACCATGTGACTGGGAATAAATCTCAAAATAAAAAGCAATGTCACTGAAACAAGAATGGAGGTTGATGGAGAACGTATTGGGTTTCCTTTTTGTGACGGCTCCAGCAAGCTTTCCTTTTCCTCCTTTTTTTACAGTGAAGGGTTGGGTCAGGATTCTGAAGTGATTTGGTAAATGTTGTGTCCAGCATACTTAACGCAGGTTTAGATTTCAAGTTTTGTAAGGCGTGTCCATGACCTGATTTATGTGTCTAGGGTTTTCTTTGTCCCGAGCAGTTTTCCCAGTCAGAGTCTCCTGAACAATGGAATCACAGAGCACCACTAAGGCTCAGTCAACACTCTTCACATTTCCTTATGTGAAGCATTCAGGAAACTTCTTGATATTTTTAGCATCGTGTATTTCGATAGAGAGCGGAACTTCACATTCACTGATAGCAATTCTCTTACTTTTAAGTGAGAATGAAGGACTGACTCTGATGAGGATTATTTTAGGCTGGTTACTTTTCAAAACTGCAGACAGGAAGGAGGCTCTGAGGAGTAGAATTTACTTACCCTTTGTTAAGAGACGTTTACATTGTAAAGGAAATCTCCATCTGTAAAGGTCTCTCCCTCTCTGTACCAGAAAGAAGAGGGGATGACCTTATCTCTAGAAACTCTTAATCAATGCCAAAGGCAAGGACTTAAATCTGCATCTTGTTTACTTTACTTGTGTGGTAATCTCCAACGATCCACTCCCCCTCCACCCCCAACATCCTCCTTTGTCTTTAGCTAAAAATAATATTTAAGGTGGTGGCTTCAGCCATTTACTTAATCCGGTTTGATTTTTATCTAAAAGTTACAGGACCACTCAATAACCATACCCCCACCTGCACTGGTACCATTTTAACAACTTTTTTTACATATTCTTTCCTTTGTCTTGCAAAGAGATAACTCACATACCTATGCCTTAAATTTAGCCCTACCCTCAACCCATGTTTGCAGCAGCTCTTTACTGCCCATGGGTCCTGTCCCCATGCTATTCCACACTATTCTCTAAATAAAAGAGCACTACTGCCAGACGTTGAGAGTCCAAGAAATCTTTCTTTCAACTCCTCAGCTTGCCGAGCCTGCATCAATTCCACTATCTGTGAACAAGTGAATAGATCCTGCCAGGGTGGCAGCCACATCAAGGTTCACTGTAGTCATTTTTGGTTCTGCAAATTCTATCAGTGTGATGGCCTTTCCTACTTCAATATCTAAATGGACTCTCAAACTTGATCTATGTAAAACTAAATTTATATTTTCCCTACAAGATAACTCATGTCTTTTGACTCTCCTAATGACATTGATTCCACTAGTACTCTTGAATCAGTCAGGTGGTTAAGCATGGAGACATCTTTTATGTCCACCTTCCGTAACAGTTTATACTATTGTTCATCAGTCCCTGATGACTTCCTCAAGATGCCTTCAGTTCTTTTCCAGATTTCTCTTCCAGCCACCATGCGTATTCAAAAAGAAATTGCACTGAGATCCTGGCACACCACCTTATTCATCTATCTGTGAAATAGTGCTAGTAAAATTTAACAGAGCTAAGGAGAGGAAAAGGTAAAGAATAAGTCATTTGGCAAGATGTAAAGAGAAAGAAAGAAAAAGATGGAGATAGACATAAAAATAGAGTTAAGGAGAGATTAGAGACACAGGTTTGGTCTAGAAACAGATCCAGGTAGAGGGTTTTTCGACAACTTGGTACCTAAAAAGTTGTAGCAGTATATCTGATAAAAGAGATCTTTATTCTTTTGAGGAAAGCATTCATAATTAAAGTTTGAAAGTTATTGAGAAAGGTTACTGATAGATTTGAATATGACCCCAAAGCCTTCTGGAAGGGAAGACATGGAAGCTCAACATCACCTCCCAAAGAGAATTTTTATGTAAGTTGGCATGGACAGAGGAGCCCTCTCCAAGACCTAGCAGTAAAGAAGCAAGAACAGTGAAGGGCAGCATGTTCCTAAGATAAAATCCCAGTGAGAATCAGAGTCAGGACAAGAGTGATGGCCCCTGAACCTAGAATGGGGTCGTGACAGAGGCTGTCTTTCTGGGTTTGTGCTGCAACTGACTTTGACCCCAACTCAGACCTCTGAGCTGTAGCTTTTGAACCACAGAAAGCGGTTGTGCTTGTGAGCAACTCCAATCGCAGTGTGATAAAAAGTGAACACTGGGAACCCCAGTCTACTTGGCATGAAGGGACGACAGCAGCAAATTAACACTGGGAAAGAGGCATCTTTCTTCCTCTGACCCATAGCCACGCCTTCAGTAGAAGAAAGCTCCACCGTCTGCCAGAACATTCAGTTCAGTGGCTATATGAGCCTCACTTGCCACAGGGTCCACATCAGACCGGAGTCCCGGCAGCAGTAACAGGAGCAACAGCATTGAGAGTAAGCCTACTCAGTAGATGGAAATCCTTCCTTCCCTCCTTCCTTCCTTCCTTCCTCCCTCCCTTCCTTCCTCCCTCCCTTCCTTCCTTCCCTCCTCTCTTCCTTCCTTCCTTCCTTTTTCATATGACAATAGTAGTCAGGACTGATTGCTCAAGCACAGAAGAAGCTTTAGGATGGGAAGTTGACAGATTCCCTGTCAATAAAGAGTATGAGATCAGAGAGAACCTCAGCTTTACATTTTAGGATCCCACCTGAGCCCATTTTCAGACTTGGACTGTTAAAATGGGTCATTTTACCTACAAAGAAAATGCTAAAACCTTGCTGGGAAAAACTGTCTCCTGAAACAATTGGCACATTGCAAATACTCTGATTTTTTAAAACTGTAGGAGGGAAAATGTTTATCTAATGGGAGGATCTGATTCTCTTCTTACACAGGACAAACTCTAACAATGGATGGCCTGAAAGTTTTCATCTGAAAGGGAGGGATTTAACCTGTGGCTCTGATTTTTTTTTTTTAAGTCACTACCAGATAATAAAGAAGACTTTCCTTGTTTTACATCTGCCTGATCAAGAAGAGCTAGATGTTTTCACTGTCTTTGAAACCTCCGAAGAAAAAAGATATTCCCAGCAGTTTACTTGAACAAATGGCTTCTGTTTAGCAAAATGATTTCTTAAACATCACTTTTAAATCCTGTGTTAAACAGAGCAAGTCAGCTTCATTCAAACTTTTCCCGAGCTGTATGGGGCTCCGTTCCTGCTGTTTAAACAAATTCAGAGGCCAGTGTAATTAGTCTGCTGGCACTGTAGGCCACGCAGAGCAATGAACTTGGCAGGCGAAGTTCGCAGGCCAAAAATATTTTCCTCCTTTTTGTACTTTAAAAAAAGTCTGTGTAAAAAATGTTTGGCTCATAATTCTCTCCTGTCCACTTACAATAAACATTTATGATTTTAAATATCTCTTTAAAAAAATTGTAACATTTATTCTATAGATTAATCAAATATGAAATTGAAGCCAACACAGTTCATAGGAGAAACAGCAAGTCAAGCTTTGTAAGTCATGAAAGGAATGAACTAGAGCTAAAAACATTTATCATTTTTGGAAGGATGGAGCGGGAAACAAGAACATCATGCACTCCTCTGAGGGGCACTTCTTTTTCATTACTGTATCTTCTGTGTACAGTTCTTCCTCAGTGTGAATAATGGCAATACCTATTATATGATCATGAAATTGAAGTTATCTCTTTTATAAAATAAAGTCACAAATTGCAACCTCAAAGTTGAATGTGTCACAGGGTGTGTGACAAAATGCATTCAGCAATAACCCGTAAAGCTGGAAACTCCAAAGGATGTGAGTCGTGTTACATGGCACTGAGTCTGGGATTTTGGGGGTTATTTTGTAATTGTTTGTGGTTGGTCTCTGGAGTGTAGATTTCATGTATTTCTTCCTTTTTACCCAGAATGTAATTTTGCTTGGGTGGTGACCATGTGAGAATAATGGCACTGTGGGAAGAGTGCTTTGCAGTTTTCACTGTAATTTGATCAATCTCAGTAAACAGTTTGTCTGAAAGATATTCATATAAAAATAAATGACTATTTAGTAACTGTTCTTCCAATGCTCAGAGAAGTGAACAATTTACACACAAGGAAGAAAGTGTATTGACTACCAAAAGAAAACACATAGACTAATAGCAAATTTTCTCCTAAGAAATTGTCTTTCCAGGATCCCATCACCACCACCACTATATTAAAGCATCAGAAAAAAACTGACAGTGAATCAATTATCCTCAATGGTTTAAATAAAAATAAACACTTGGGTTCATCATGTGGAAAAATGAGGTAAAAATTAAACTAGGACTACACTTGGCTTTAAATTGGCAGATGATCCAGGATGTGATTACCTATCAGTTGTCGATAAGTAGTCCTGTGGTTCTCACTCTGTGCCTGTCCCCTAGATCTTGTTTGTCCCTGGATTCACTTTATCCTTCTCTGTTCTTGATATTAGAAACTGGGAGATCATGTTTGACTCTTGTTTTTTTCTCTTTCCACCTCATTCAGTCATCACTTCTAACTTTGCTCCCAACTACTTCTCACTTATATTTCTTTTTTTCTGTATCTCCTAGCGCTTTACTGGTTTAGGCCCCCTCATCACTTACCTGAACAACTTCAGTGGTCTTTTTACTTCTATTTCTATCTAGAATCTTGTCCCCCTCCAATTCATCTTCCAAACAGATATCAAATGCCAAATAGAATGCACATGCCACAATGTCTGAGTCCCCTTGCTGAAGACGGTGGAATGGCACATGGTCTATAAAAATGTCCGTGAACTGGCCCAGATCTCTGTCTGTTGCTACTTTGTGACTCATACATCAATCAATTTAAAAATATTTATCACTTACGTGCCAGGCAATGTGCCATTCACTATGGTACCTCCAGAACTTGGCATAGTGCCTTCAACAGAAGAAGAACTTAATAAAAATTTTACCTCCTAAATATTTCTTGAACAGACTGACCTCACTCCATACCCACTGACACTGTTCAGCCCAAGTCAGGATCTTGCCTGGATGCTGTAACAGCTTCCTACCTCTCCTTCCAATACCCAGCTTGAATCTAATCTCCACCTCCTGCAGCCAGAAGGATCTTTCAAAAATACAAATCTGACCATGTTATTTCCAAATTTAAAATTTAGCAAAGATTTCCCGAAGAATCTAGGATAAAGGGAAAAACTCCTAACCTGCTTCCTAAGGCCTTGCACTCAGGCGGTCCCTTGCTCCCTCTCCACATTCCTGCCGTACAGGATATTCCACTGCTGCACTCATCCCTTCCTCCTTTACTCTGTTAAATGATACTTATCCCTCAGGTCTCAATTTAAACATCACTTTCTTAGTGTAGCAGTCCCTTGCCCTCTTGACTAGGTTAAATTATTTCTCCCTGCATTGCCATGGCATTGCTCCACGGCACTCATCACACTTGTAATTACTTGTTAAATGTCTGGAACTTCCTCAGAGAAACTCTGCCTCATCCCCCTGACAAGGGGAAGTATCGGAGTTAAACATTCTCATAGGTCATCGTACTTTTTAGCATGCAACACGGTTCAATAATTATTTGTTCGAGTTGAATTGAAAATGGATCTCTAGTCCTCAAGGAACTTCAAGGTTTGGCTCTAGCAGTACCCAAATACTCCTAGCCAACTCTTTCTCATTTTTTAAGTCTCAGCTCACCTGTCAGCAACTCTAGGCACCCTCGCTAATCAAGCTTTCCCGCACTCCCAGGCTAGACTAGACCTCCGAGTCCTTACATGATGCCTAGTGCACATTGCCCTCATTGTACTTACTGGAATGTAGTACAGTTACCTATTGATGGGTCTGTCTTATTAGATAGCAGTTTCTTTGAGACTAGGGATGATGCTTTTATATTCCAAGGGTACAGGGACCAACTCACATAAACACTCAATGAATATTTATTGAATGAATGGATGTGTCAGTACTTGTAAAATAGGAATTAGATGACTGCTTCCAAGTAATACACCTTCCCTAATAGGAAGGAGGGACATCTCAGTGGCAAACCTGCAGGGACTCAAGAACTAGGGCTCTCTTGGGCACCCCTCCCATGCACCCTAGTATGGACACAACTCTGACTTGACTGAAATTGCTCTCGAGACCCTTAGAAAATCAATGATCAAAAGATAAGTTAAACTGAATTGTAAAAAAATAAATAAAATTATATTTATTTTAATCTTAAATTTGTACACTGAGAGTTATATCCATTAGCTGTATACAGACACACTGTGGCAGGTACGGTAATGGTCTCCCAGGACGTCTGCATCCCAATTTCCCATGAGCATGTTACTTTATATAGCAAAAGAGACTTTGCAGGTACGATTAAGGTAAGGATCTTGAGATGACAAGATGATCCTGGATTATCTGGGCAGGCCCAACGTAATCACAAGGATCCTTATGAAAGAGAGGCAAGAGTGTCAGAATCAGAGAGAGATTTGAAGATAAAGGAAGGGGCCAGGAGCCAAGGAAGGCAAGTGGCCTCTATAAACTTGAAAAGACAAGGAAATAAATTCTTCCTGAGAGCTTCCAGAATGAACATAGCCTTGCTAACATCTTGACTTTAGCCCAGTGAGACTTCTGACCTATAGAAGGTAAATCTGTGTTGTTTTAAGCAGGTAAATTTGTGATAATTAGTTACAGCAGCAATGAGAAATGTACATGTACATGATATGTATTTGTACACATATGGTGAGTATTTGCTGGCACTCCAACACTATTGCCTTTACATTGCTTAAGAGCCGAGAGGAAGAGACAGACAGTAACAGAGAATATGCAAATCATCACATATTTGCAACTGGGGTAGGTGCTGAGGAGAGGTACAGCCACTGATGCTCTAACACCCATGCTTCCCTCATCATGAGGACCAGGGCCTGTATTTACACACACACACTTTTCCCGATGGCCCAAAGTTAAAGATACAGAGTTGGTCATCTGTTTATATTTCAAGAGGACTTGAGTTTGTATCTTATACATAAATAGCTGTCTAGAAAAGAAGTGTGTGAGAATTTTTGAATATGTCACTTTATTTGTAACTATACTTAGGTATGTCTGTATTGTCAATGTAGAACTGGAGAGGATTCAAACTTTTTTTTTTTTTTGAGGAAGATTAGCCCTGAGCTAATATCCACTGCCAATCCTCCTCTTTTTGCTGAGGAAGACTGGCCCTGAGCTAACATCCCTGCCCATCTTTCTCTACTTTATATGTGGGACGCCTGCCACAGCATGGCTTGATAAGCAGTGCACAGGTCCACACCCGGGATCAGAACCAGCAAACTCCAGGCCACTGAAGCAGAGTGCACAAACTCAATCACTACACCAACGGGCCAGCCCCTTGAATATGCTTTTTAAAAAATTACTAATAGAGATTTTAAAAGTAAATTTTCTGGATCTGGTAGAATCTTATGAGATTTTAGCAATTTGGAATATTTCAATATCTAATGTGAAACATCCCCCAAATCCCCATATATTGCCCCCTAAGTCAGAATACTATGCTAATGAATATCATCCAGCTCCTTTCCATTTACAATATTTTATTTTAAAATAGTCAAAATATTTGTGATCATATCTTTTATAACACTGAAAAATAGACTCCTTTACCACCGTCACTCATTTTAAGCTAGCATTGCTTCAAAAACAACAATAATTACATTTGTAGGTATTTCCCCACTATATCTAAACTATCATGATTGTCGTTCTTGTCAGAAAAAAGGCCATCCCTCTCACTGACAGCCAGGCACATTCTTCCAGGAAAAGATTATCCCGAATTCTTCATAATTACATAGTGCATATTAAGGATAACAAAGATAATTAACTCAGAATATTTTCATAGTAGTTAGTTGGCATGCTCAAATAAAAACTAAACTATACTTAAAATCACAAACAATCTGCACAACTTAATCATGGGTTGTAGGTTATTGTCATTTTTACTGGCATAATTGATTCATTGTTGTGTAACAAGAAATGTGCAGAAAATTTCTATGAACCATTTTTCATAACTTGCACCACATATTAGTTTTTGATATGCTCTTTCAGGAGGAATGTGGTGAAGGCCACAGAAAACAAATACTAGAAGTGGGTTTTTTCTTAGTTTGCTCAAAAATGAAATTAGTATTTGAAATATTAGTCGCTTGAAATATGTTAGTATTTTAGGTCAGAAAGTGTAGTTTATCTTATTTTTTCCCCAAGAGTTTATGATAAAAAGAGAGATAACTATCTCAGTAATTTTTCTGGTTTTACAAGAATTGGATTTATATTCCCAAGTTATATTAAGGAAAAAACAGCCTTTAAAGTATTTAATCTAGAGAAATGAGTGAAAGAACTGAAATTCAGCTTAAATAGTTGATTTAATTTGAGATATCTAGGTCTAATCTTCTTTCTAGTGTGAGTCTCTTAAGGACAGGACCACATAAATAATTCTCAGATCTTATACAATATTCTTTTGTAATGACTATGTTCAGTAAGATTATTAAGATTTAAGATAACCCTGTGGTATTCTAAGCAAATTATAAAAAATATTCCATAGATGAAAAATATATCAGCATTCCCTAAAAGTGTTATAGCCTATTAAATAGTTTCATTAAATATTAATAGATAATATGAAATGTATTCTGTCAAATATGCCTGAGAAATTCTCGATATAACATATTGATTAGGTATTTTTACTACAGGACTTACCAGAGCCTTAAAATGTTAATGAGTGTAGTGAATTTCCAAAAAGAGAAAAGACAGAATATGCAGTGTTTCATCAGCTAGGAAAAGCAGTCCTAGTTCTTTTCACTATAATCCTGACCTTCTGCCTCAGGTAAGTGGTTCTAAGTTGACAGGATATTACTCCCAAGTCTATCCAAATTCTCTAGGAAGATCTGTTAGCTTTGTTTTCTCTTCTGTTCAGGAGTTCTAGGTGTAGAGAATATCCATTGCGTTGAATTGTGGATCTAAATTGAAATTAACTTTAGTGATTTACGGCTCTACTAGCATTCATTCATCCTTCTGTGGAATTAACCCCTGATTTTTAGAGGTATCCTCCTGTTTTAATTGCCTCTTATTCACCCCACTGGTGAGGGAGGATTCCCACCCTCAAGTTATGAGGATGGTCAAACACAAGATAATGAAACTGACAGAAGAGATGGACAACAGTTTCACAGTCACACATACTCACAGCCGGTGGAAGAGGACACTGCAGGCCACACAGGCCACATGGAGGTGGCACCTGGGGACAGAGTGAACACCAGGGACTATGGGAGGCAGGCTTTGTAGTATCAGGAGGATACTCGTTCCCACAGGAGGATGTGATTAGTTTGAATAATTCCGCAGGCTGGAAGGGAACTGAAATCCATTACTCAAGGATAAACAGGAACTGTACCTGGTCTCTTGACAAGGAGGGTTATTTGGCTGAGGGACCTTATCCACGGGGCAGAGTGGGGATGGGGCTTTGTGGTTCAGCTGTCCAACGCCTGGGTGGTTTCTGATGTGATGTCAAGGCAACACATAACATTGGGTATAATTTAGCCCTTGCACCACACCCCTTTCATCCACACTCATTGCATACGGTTTAGGTAAGGCCTATCTGACCCCTCGCACCAGACAAGGGTATGCGACCCAGGTTTAAACTGATCACAGCCCCCATCCATAGAAATTAATTCAGGAATGAGTTTACCAGACAATTGGGGCCAATGAAAGTCAAGCTAAGGATTTTTAATGGGACTTTGAGGATAGAGAAGTGCTATTTTTAATGCAAATGATAGCAGTAAGAGTGATGGGAGCCTGGCGCTCCCAGGGACCATGACGCAAAGCCTGTGAATGAAGCCAACACAGACAAAGCAGGGCCTAGAAATGGAAATAGAATCGTATGCTGACCTCACCTGATCTGCGTCCAGTCACGCCTGGCGCCGGTCCACCTCTGGACTTCGTAGGCATGTGAAGCATTCCTTTTCATTTTTGATTAAGCTGATTAGAGCTGAATTTTGTCACTTATAATTGCAATAGTTCTGTTTGATATATGAACTAAATTGAATTAATGCCTGTACAGCCATACTGGATGGTTTTGATAAGGACCGCTTCGCTGTTACCTCTGGCGATATTTTAGAACTTTGCAGTCTCCTCATTTATGACCTCAACTAAATTATGGCTCCCTTTCAAAGTCACCTCCTTGGATAGCTCTTCATGCAATGTTATTCTTATACAAGATTGATCAGCATTTCCACTACTACACAACAAATGATCTTCATGGCCACACGCACAAAAATAAGAACACAATGAAAAAGAAGTGGAGGATAATTATTAGCATGGCATGAGTCTATTTTAGAAAACAGAAATTGATTTGGCCAACTCAGAGTCAATTAATACATCTTAATCTATTTATAATTTGAATAAACATTACAAAACCTTTTTAAAAAACCCTCATCTCAATAATATGAAATTAGCAATTAATTTTTAAACTCTGAGCAAACAGTTGGCACTTTTTGTTAATTAAGAAGAAGGACCTGTAAAAGTGGAAAGCAAGTAAATGTGAATGCTATTATTGCTCAGCGAATAACTTTGAAACATAAGTATATCAAATGTGAGAAGTTGTGGTTCTAACTCTTAATATCTTCTTAAAGAAAACATTAGGGGAAATATCAACAACATTTACACACTCTTTGATATTTTCAACCAGATGAATCCTGCAACTCAGAGCCACTCAGCAGTGATTGAAGAAGCAGAGCTGCTCTTAACATTTACACTGGCTTGATGAGAAATGTTGAAATACTCACAAGTACACTTATTAAGTAAAAGAAATGGCAGGGCACACTGGCTGTCTCCAAATGTTGACAAGACACACAAAGGTAAAGGAGGCAAATGCTTTCAAAATGTGAAGTCGTGCAGGAAAAGAAAATGAAGCCAGTTTCTAGTGTTTCTTGATACATCCTAACCTACATTTGTTGATCTATCACAAAGATATTTTATAAATATGAAAGGAAAAACCTGCTATCAGAAAGCAATTGAGATTAATTTCACTTTAGAGATCACACTATCCGTTTTTGTGGGAGACGAGAAGCTGCACAGCAGGAATTAGTCATTCTTGACCATTTGCTTCTGATGACTACAGGCAGTAAATGTGTAATGTATTTATCTGCTAATTTAGTCGTTTACTTGATGGCTATGAGAGAATTTCAAAGGAAGGTTATAAAGGTACTCGCATATACTTTTTCGATGTACCAGAAGATTTGCAATAAATACAGCATACAAAAATTTTTAAATACATTTAAAGAATTAGAAGCCTAGTTCATTAATAGCATTATAAAAGTGTATCAAGCAGGAGAGAAGTGCAATTTCTGGAAAATGCTAGCTGTAGGTGCAAGTAGTGTACTTAATGTAATCCCAAGAGCTGTTGCGAAGGAGAGATGACTGTGAAATATTCAGAATGTGCTTCTCTGGGGCCTCCATCTCCACTTCCTTTACCTCATGCATTTGAGCCCCAGAAAGGAGGTTAAACAGGCTGAGAATGAAAAGCTGCAATGGTTGGAATTCCTTGCTGATACCCTACAAAATCCATTTACAATCAACCAATCTTTGAACAGTTTTTTCTTCCTCTACAGAATGAGAGTTTCATAAAACATACAAGCCCTTTTCTTCTTTTTCTTTAAATAAAAATGTTAGCCTACAGTGTAATACTCACTAGGCATGTTTTTAAAAATCTTTTGGTTTCATGAACTTTAAACCAGTATTTATAAGATAATATGCAAGTAAAGATGCACCTGCTGTATGAAGGTTAACTGGATTTTCTCAAGGACAGAGCTGATGGGAAGGTCCTGTTTATTGGTTGGGTTGCTATATTTTATTAAAACACGTATACAGTGTAAAACAGTCAGCCTTTTAATAGCAACACTGCATTTCTTCAATTGCTCTGAAAACAATTTAACTTTATATTTTTGTTATGGATAAGATTTGCACATAAAATTTTTTATGTCAGCATTTCTCTTGGATTAACTATTATATTTTTCTCAAGTAAGACTATTGTCAACCTGAAATCAGAGCCAAGAGTCTTTCTGTATTTAAACGTAGAACAGTGCTGCTAGGGTACAAATGATGGCTTCTACTCAGCTTAATTATGTTCAAGCTGCAAATAAATGCATATGCTGTGTCTACGGATTTGCAAATGCAAAGCAGGGGCTCCCTCTGCATAGCCATCTGTGCATTGCTTTTGTCCTTTAGATTTTATAATACAGATAATAAAGCCAAATTCTCTTTAAAATAAAAAGTAGATAATTGGAACATGAGGCTAATTACACGTAATACCGTATTTCCTAACCACTCAATAAATTTGAAATAATAGTGGTATTGGAAGTGGTGAATATATTTTTAAGAAGATAATCTAGTTAGGCCACAAGAAAAAGTTATATGACAATTTTAAATATTGTAATTGTAAATGAAAAAATACAGCAAAGTTACTAAGCTGAAGACGCATTAAAAATATCACTAGTTTTTCCTTCCTCAAAATCTTCATGATACATTTTGGGTCATCAAAGAGATAAAACGCAAAAAGATTCTGAATGTGTTCTAAGAATGAGAAAGTTACATTTATTACATCACATACCTAGTGTCACCACCAAATGGGTGACTGTGGATGAATCCCAACAGTGTAGCTCTCCACGTGCTCATCGTCAACTCCAAAGGAAGATTTTTTTTTCCACTTCTACAATCTATCTCTGAATTCTGTTTCTAGACTACAGCATCCTGTCCTGCTTGAGCTTCTAGCCTGCCTCCCTGCCCTATGGATTTCAAACTTAAAACTGTGACATCAACTCTTGCCTTAGTTTCTAGTCTGCTTGCCTGCCCTACATAGTTCAGACTTTCAAGACCCCACCATCAAATGAACCAATTCCTTAATCTCTCCTTCTCTCTTCTGGGGCCACCATAACAAAACACCATAGACTGGGAGGTTTAAATGACAGATGTTTATTTCTCACAGTTCTGGAGGCTGGGAAGTCCAAGATCGAGGTTCTAGCAGGGTTGGGTTCCCAGTGAAGACTCTTCCTGGCTTATTCACTGTGCCCTCACACGTGGAGAGGAAGAGAGCAAGTGCTCTGTGTCTCCTCTTCTGAAGGCATGAATCCCATCGTGAGGAGCCTACCATCATGACCTCATCCAACCTAATTACCTTCCAAAAGCCCAGTCTCCAAATATCATCACATTGAGGGTTAGTGCTTCAACGTATGAATTTAGCGGGGGGACAGAATTAAGTCCATAGTGTTTTCTCTCTTCCTCTCTCTCTTTCTCTGTCCACTGATATATACCCTATTGGTTATGTTTCTCTGGAGAACACTGACTAATACATCTTATCATCCCTGAAATCTAAATCCCAAAATGGTTCCCTCTGACCAAATCGTATTTCCAGATCACTCATTTTCTAACTGCTTGCTGTTCATCTACACTGATATTTCCAATCCCTGGGCCACTTGATTCTTGCAAAACATCAACTGCCTTCTAGCTTCAGTTTTAACTCTCATCTGAGCACTCAATGCTGCCACAGTAATTTCCTCAGAAGTTATTGATTTCACCTCATTCATTAAATCACAAACGTTATCAATGGCTTTCATTTCACCCAACCAATCAACACTTTAGTGTTCTCACTTTACTTAAGATCTTTGTATTTTTGACACTATTGAGTCTATTGATTGCTCTGTGTCCCTAGACATTGTTTGCTGCAATATAATGTAAAGCTTTGTGAGGATTACGTTTAGTACAAGATGTATTCTATGTGACAGTCATGGATCTCTCCATTTTATTTTATTTGGTACTCCAGTGCCTAGAACAGTTTCTAGTCCGTAGAAGAGGCTTAATAAAATCTCACTGAATGAATAGGCCCTCTCATGAAGAAAAAGTCTGGGGCTGGCCCAGTGGCATCGTGGTTAAGTTCGTTTGTTCTGCTTTAGCAGCCTGGGGTTCGCAGGTTCCCATCCTGGGCACAACCTACACACCACTCATCAAGCCATGTTGAGGTGGCATCCCACATACAAAATAGAGGAAGATTGGCACAGATGTTAGCTCAGCAACAGTCTTCCTCAAGCAAAAGAGGAGGATTGGCAACATACGGTTAGCTCAGGGCCAATCTTCCAAACCAAAAAAAAGAAAAGGAAGACAAATTCTACACTAGGTGATGATCACATTTGAATGATAGAGAGAAACGGGTTATTATCATTAAAGTAGAAAAGTGGGGGAAATGTTGAGGCCAAGGTATTTAGTTAATGATAATACTTCCTTCTTTTATCTTTGATAAGTGGCAGTAAAGAGTTCATTTAGCCCACAGAAATGATGACGCAGAGATGCTGGATCTCCATTCTATCCTACAAATTAAGTAAAAGATACATGAACTCTCCTGTAGATTGAAGCTTGTAGTAAAAGTACCATCTCATATTCTTTAAAATACATTCTTGCAAAACGTGATGTCTATAGACACAGCCCAGGTTGGAGGAAAGCATATGTGACAGGGAACAGCAGACCTCAATTGTAGTTCTGATTCTGGCTAATTTGCTGTGTTTTCTAAGAGAAGTTAGTTGACTTCCTTAAGATTCAGTGTCATTAGTTTGAAGAGATTAGATTTGATTATTTCTAAGGTCTCTTTGAGCTCTAAATTTCTATTCTAGTCTAACAGGATTTAAATTTTTAAAGCCTTTACTTCCTGCTCACTTTTTAAATAACGTAAAAATTACCATGCAACACTTTTCCTTCCCAAGAAAAAGTTTCTTTGTCAGCATTTCAGGATGCTTAGGCGTAACCTTTATACACTCTAACACAAAAAATGCTAGTTTTTCAGTCATTTTCATGTTTTTAATCTTCATAAAGTCTATGTCATGTTATTCATTATTTTAGTGGAACTAGTAATGAATAATATAAACTAAATCTTAAGAGTTGGAATGTATTTTGCCTGTTTTTTCCTCTTAAATTGGATGTTATAGTATTTTACATCAGTTTATCATATCAAACTAAAACAATGCAAGTGCAGCTATATAACATCTATTAATACCTGTGTTTACAAGAGCACTTTAAACTTAGTTTAAGAATGATATCCAGTCTATTTTAATATTCTTAAATAAGGATTAACATATTACTACCATTAATATATGGTACATTTCAGCACTTCCTTTCAGTTTTACAGAATAGCATCCTATAAAAAAATTCTCAATACCAAAGAGAATATTTCTAATCCTTAATCAACAGCCAGTTATTACAAGCAATATTTAATGTAGCCGTATTATACAAGTATGTTGAAATTAACTTTTTAAAAGTCAGTAACCAGGACAGAATATGAAATGTCACATAAAACTAATTAAATTTAATAATCCTGACTTAGCTCTTAGTCTCTTTTTCCCCATCTGTCAAATAAAGGGCTTAGATTAGATTATTTGAGATAGAATATTTTGTGACTCCATGAAGAAAGGAGGGCAATTAATGAATGATAATAGGGTTTAAGGTAGACCCTAAAACATGTAGGATTGTCATAGGAGAAGAGAGAGACAGGACTCCCAGGCAGAAAGTACAGCTTAAATATATTCTGACTCACCTCTTGTTTAAATGATAGAAAATGAAAATTAAAACTCTACCTGCACAGTCCTGTATTTTAGCTACTAACCAAATGTGGCTATTAAAATTTAATTTTAAATTAATTTAAATTAAATTAAATTAAAAATTAATTTCCTCAGTTGCACTAAACACATTTCAAGTGCTCAGTAGCCATATGTGGCTACCACACTGGATACAGAACATTTCTATCATAATAGAAAGTGTTATTGGTCAGTAATGAGTCTAGATAATAATAAAAAATTGAGGACAAGGGAATTAAATGCCTATTTGACTATAATATAGTCTATATCTTGCTTAAGAGAAGAGAGAAATAACTTTAGACTTTAGTTTAAAATATATAATTATGTTTGCTGAACAAATAAGAATAAGATCTATATTTTTCTCCATGCCTGCAGAGAAAAAGAAGGGAGGATAGAAAATTATCAATGCAACAGAAGTCACAGAGGAAAAGTTATGGGGGGAAAGGTGTATTTGTTAAGACTAGATTCAGCTACAAGAAACACACACACATATTGCTTTAAATAAAGAAGGTGTTTGCTTTGTGCTCACATTAATCACATACAGGTTAAGCTAAGAAGTCCAGAGCTGATATGGTCACTCAGTTCAATGCTATCCTGAGACACTATCCAACTCATCATTCAGCCATCCCTGGGGTGTGGTCCTTGTCCTCATAGTCTAAGGAAGCATCCATAGACCAGGCACAATAATGCTGGAAGAGAGAAAGAAGAAGGAAGAAATGGCATCCCACATTGTCTCCTAATGAAGCCCCTGGAAGGCTGGTATTATATCCCATTAACCAAAATTTAGTCACATACTCACACTGAACTACAGGATGGGTGGGACATGTAATAGTTATTGCAGTAGGCTATGTGCCCAGCTAAGAAGTCTGTTCATTCAGAAGAAAGGGAAAATATATATTAAAGAATACTGCTGTAGGTAATAAAAACTAGATAAAATATTTTTGAAAAAGCTAAGATGTATCAGTAATTATAATAAATATTAATGGATTAAACTTTTACATGAAAAGATAAAAATCATGACTGTATTTTCTATTCCATCTTTACGATCCTTGCAAGAAATACATGTAAAACAAAAACATACAGAAGGGGAGAAAACAAAAGAATGGAATAGGTACACTGTGCAAATAATAATTAAAAGAAAGATATTATGGTAATTCTAAAGTTAGACAAAATAACCTTAAAAGCAAAAGGCTTTAATAGGGATAAAAGGAATCCTCCAAGAAATAGAAAAACAATGAGCTTGTATGCACCTAACCACACAGCTTCAAAATATATAAAGCAAAAACAGAAAGAATTATTAATAGAAACTGAATAACTCCACAATCATAGTGGAAAATTTTAATATGACTGTAACAGAAACTGACTAAACCAAATAATTAAAGATTTAATATTCAAAAATAAATGTCCTAGTACATATATGGAAATTCTGCATACAAGGAACATAAACCATGTGTTCTTTTTGCTAAATTTTCATCTTCAAATAACTTTAAACTTACAGAAATATTGCAGAAATAGCACAAAAATTTCCATATACCCTCCACCCAGCTTCCTTTTATGTTAACATCTTACGTAAACCTAGTAGTATTACAACTATACGTAATTATAATTATTACACTAAGGAAGTGGCATTGGTACAACGCAATTAAAGACTTTATTTGGGTTTCACCAGTTTTCCTACTAATGTCCTTTTTTCTGCTTCAGGATCGAATCCAGGATTCCACACTGCATTCCAGTCATCGTGTCTCCTTAGTCTTTTCCTATCTGTGACAGTTTCTTGGAGAGTACTGCTTAGTTACTTCGTAGAATGTCTCTCAATTGGGGTTTGTCTTATGTTTTCTCATGCTTAGATATGCATTTTTGGCAAGAATACCAGTTATTCTGTGTCCCTTTCAGTACATCCTATCATGGAGTACATAATACTCATATGTCTTATTACTGGGGATGTTAACTCTAACTACTTGCTTAAGCTGGTGTTTGCCAGGTTTTTTCACTATAAAGTTTTAATTTTCTCCTTTTTAGTCAAATATCTTCAGGGAGATATTTTGAGACTAGGCAAATATCCTGTTTCTCCTCAAATTTTTTGCCTAGTAATTTAAGCATGCACTGGTGAATCTCCTAATGGTGATCTGCTATTTCCTTCTCTTATGTATTTATTAATTGGAATTTTTCTGTAAGAGAGACCCGTTCTTTCTCCCCCACACACCTATTTATCTATTTGTTTGTATTAGTATGGACTCATGGATATTTCTTTATTCTGTAGGTTAAATTGCAACACGATCATTATTTATTTTGTTTCTCAAATTGCTACACCTTTGGTCATTGGGACCTCTTCAGGTTGTGTCCTTTGCCCTTTCAACATGCCCTATCTTTTTCTTGAAAACTTCCCTACCTTTTGACTACAAACTATGCTCCAGGCTCATCTTTTATCCCTGCTCCAGCTCTGGAATCAACCACTTCTCCAAGAGACCCTGAGAATGGTTTTAAGAAAATTCTTTCCAAGTATACATGTAATGTTTGATCTCATAAGGTCACAAAAAAGTCTCAACAGATTTCAAAGAATCAATGTCAAAGAGAAAATTTTCTCTGATGACAATCAATAAAGCCAATATCAGGACTTTTGAAAGATTAAAAAGTTTTTTCTAGCACCACTTATTACAGAAGGAGAGAGAAACTGAATTATTATTAGGAATAAAAGGAAATATAACTACAGATACATTAGGATTTTTTTAATCGTAAGGAAATACTAGGAGCTTTATGGGAATAGATTTGAAAACAAATAATAGCAATAATTTTCTTATATATTGATCATTTTTTTCTATATGAAATTGAAGAGGTGAATGAACAATAGTCACTAACAACACTGAAAGTAACCAAAAATTTTGCTTTGTCCCCCATAAAAAACACAAGCAAAAGAAAAAATCTAGACAATTTTACAGGAAACTTTTCCCAGGCCTTCAAAAGACGAATAACTTGTAATTACACCTACTGCTTCAGGGAATCAAAAAAGTGAAAGATCTTCTACAAATGCAGTTAGGCCAATATTAACTTGATATTCAAAGTGGACAAAGCCAATACAAAAATAGGGAATGTTTTAGACAAAGCCCCTTCATGAACATAGATGGAGAAATTCTAAATAAAATATTATTCAACTGAATTCAGTACAGTATGTATTTTTAACACATGATCACTAATAAGCTATTTCTAAAAATTTCAACATAAAACAATAAGTTAATTGAATAAACCATCTTAATCAATTAAAGGAGAGATCTATCTGCTTCAGTGGATACTCAAAAAGCATTCACTAAAATCAACACTCATTCGTGACAAATACAAACAAAAATTTAGCAAACTAGGAATAGAAGAATAGTCTACCTAAGCTGATAAAAGGCATTATCTCAAAACTGCACAGTAAACATCCTATTTTGTGGGCAAAAAAATTTTAAATTCTCATAAGGATAGGAACAAGGTGAAGATGTCCTCTACTGCCATTTCTACAATTAGATATGGAAAATAAGCCACGTATATAAGACCTAAAAAGAAAGACACAAATCAGTCTTCAATTGTAGGCAATGTTATTTTTCACACAGAAAAATCAAGAGAATCTTTATACTATTTCAATTAATAAGTTCTGCAAATTTTCTAGATAAAAGATCAAATGACTCCGTAATAGCCTAATAATAAACTATTAGAAATGAAATTGAGAGAAATAAGATTATATTAACCATTCCAGTCCATACATCTAGTATCTAGCAGCTACTGCTACACACTATTTCTAGGATGTTGCAGAGGCTCATTAAATGCATATTTTGGTTAAAGACCAAGTGCTTTAATGTTAATATCAATATATGACCCCAGATGAGATAAAGCCAGATATGACTACCATAAATGAACTTCTAGAATACAAGAATAAATTTGAAACTTCATAAAAAAATATAAATTCTATTATTTTAAAGATTTGTTGTCAAAATTATTTTTTAAATTTCATGATACAGAAAATATTATTTCTGCATAATTTCAGCTGCTAGGCTGTTTGCACAGACCCTGCACAGGATGTTCATACCATTAAATGGGCATTCATTTTCAATTATGGTTGTTTAAGGAGACAAACTTCTTAAAGGAAGTTAAATATCTAAAAATTAGCGTTCTTAGTTTCTTTTATTTGAATCTTTGGATACCATACACTGAACAATTTCACAAAGATCAGAATTATCACATAAGCTCTAATATACTGCCTTCTATTATTTAAATTGTATAAACGTTTATTGTTTCAAAGAGTACTGAGTATTTTTTCTTAAGTAGCTAATGCATTTGTTAATATTCTAATTTCATTCTCAAATTCAAATTTAATCCTCAAAATTGTTGTCCCACATATTTAACTATTTGAAAGTTTATAATAATTTTTTCATAATGTTAACATTTTACAGTCATTGTTAGTTACTACGACATTGTGGCTTTGCAATAACAAACATTTTTATTTCAAAATAACAGCTTTTCACCACAAAAACAACACAAGGAGAATTTTCGCTCTGAGTAATATCTAATATATTTACATGTATTTTTAAATGAACATTCAAATATTCACAATAAATCCAAATAACGTCTTGTTTGTAATACTGATGTTGTAACTGTTTAAATATGAAATAAACCTTTGAGATCACAGAATTATTGATCACACTCAAGTTCAGGAATGCCAGAAATTATATTGAAGTTGGCTTGCAGCCATTTCGTCTTGTAAATACCAAGATTGAAGCCACACTGAATAGCTGGTTTTGGCCAAATATCAAAGCCAAACAAAATCTCCATGCAGCTCTAATAATTATGAATACATCTAACAGAAATTATAATACCGTGTTGAATAATATGAATAAGGACTTGCATAAATGGAAATAAATCATGCTCATGGTTGAAAAGTCACAATACCATAAAAAAATAATTCTCTCCAAATTAATTATTAATTTCAACTCAATTCCAAGCAAAATTCCAGTGGGGCTTTTCATAGAACTTGACAATCTTATCCTAAAACTCACATGGGAGAGCGAGACGAAATAAGTTAAAAAGAAATAAGAGGGGCTGGCCCCATGGCTGGGTGGTTAGGTTCGCCTGCTCCACTTCAGTGGCCCAGGGTTTCTCTGGTTTGGATCCTGGGCACAGACATGGCACTACTCATAAAGCCGTGCTGAGGCTGTGTCCCACATAGCCCAACTAGAAGGACCTACAACTAGAATGTACAACTATGTACTGGGGGCTTTGGGGAGAAGAAGGGAAAAAGAAGAAGAAGATTGGCAACAGACATTAGCTCAGGTGCCAATCTTAAAAAAAAAGAAAAAAAAGGAAGAAGAAAGAATAAGGTGGGGAGTCTCCATGGCCATCTTGAGGAAGAGGAACCATTTCTAATTTGAACAATGGTGCTTCATGAGTTTGCCATGGCTTGTCCTAACGAATACCAAGCCTCAGTATAAAGATATAAATTAGGTCAGTGCAATAGAATTGAGAGGACAAAAACAGAGCTATGAACATTTAGAAATGTGATACATAACAGAAGGGCATTAAAAATAAGTGAAGCATGTGTTTTTCAATAAACATTACTGTGAGAACAGATTTTGTTATACCCAAAAAAAATAAAATTAGAAATACACCTTACAATCCATTCTAAGTGAATGAAAGACCTAATCTGCAAAGAAAGAAAGAAAACATAGTAGAATATCTTTACGGCTACAAGGTAGAGAAACATTTCTTAAATGTGATTTAAAAGCTCAAAACATAAAAGAGAAGATTGATGAATTTGAATATATTAAATTTTTAACTCTTCAACTAGAGACCATGCACAAGTGAAAAGACCAGCTATCAATTGGGAAAGGCTATTTGCAATTCATGTAACTGACAAAGGAATAGTTATAAGAATATATAAAGAGCTCCTACTAATTAATAAGAAAATAAACAAAAAGTGAGACAAGGATATTAATAGGTAATCCAATGCCAAACCAATGTCCAATAAATGTATGAAATGATACTCAAGCTCATTTCTAAATAGTGAAAAAAATAGTAAAATACTATTTCATATCCATCAGATTGACAATATTGAAAATATTTTATATGAACCATTGATAAGGTTGTGGAAAAATAGGGAACTTTTATAAAATGCCAAAAGTGTAAGGTTATGCAAATACCCTGGAGGGCAATTGGTACTATCCTGGCAAAGTTGTAGAAATGCTCAACATTGAACTTTTAAGTATATGATCTTCTAGAGAAACTCTAGCACGTGGCAAGCAGACATATGGTGGGACATTCATGTTTATTATAGTGAAAAATTAGACACAAGCCTAACTCCTCATTGAGTAAATTGTGGTGTGCTCCATCAATAGCATCATATAGAGTACTAAAAATGAATCAACCAGACAGATATGCATTAAAATGGTCAAAACTCAAAAACAGAATACTGATAAATAAAGGCAAGTTAAATAATGATATTCATAGTTTAGACTATTTGCATAAAGACTGAATATATACAAAACACTGCATGGTGTTTATGGATAAATCCATGAATGCATCCCTGAAACTTATAAGCGTTCTAATGAACAGGACATGAATGGGGGGGAGGGGGCAGTCTGGCAAGAGAAGCTCAGTATTGCAATTCTTTCTGTATTCTTTTAAAAAAAATCTGAATCTACCAAACTGTTAAAGATTTGATAATGCTTAGTAGTGTTTTCCTGTGTCATGATTATATTGTTTCCATACTTTTCTGTAGGCTTGAAAAAATATGCTGATAAAAATGGAGGTTTCACCATGTTTGTTGAATAAAGAATGATAATAGAAGCAGAGCTAACGTAACTATGATAGTAAGGACAAAATACTTGTCAAAGAAATCAAATAAAAGGAGTTACAGCAAGCACTGCACAACTTTCCTCCTATATATCTGTAAAATGCCACCTTTGATTAATAAGGAAAGATACATAGGAATGACGTACAGCTGCTTTATCAAGAATCAGATAAAGAAAGTCGTTTCCGTTGTGTGATCAGGAAAGAACTTTCCTATAAAAAATAAAAGCCTCTTGTCCCAAATTAAAATAACATGGGCATAATATGGCTGATGACTTAATGAATCTAACAGCAAAGATGAGACACACCTTCCTTCGAAATTTATAAATTACCAAATTTATGTATGATGATGTAAAGTTACATTTAGGTAGGAAACATAGCCCTTATTTTTTGAGTGAAAATTGAAAGTTAAAAATGAGTTACTATAAGGACCATGATATTTTAAGTAAATAATCTTGAGTCCTCTAAATAGCTAATCACAATGATTTTAATTTACTCAAGTCAATTATTTTACAGGTAACTGTGATTATTTTCCCTAGACTTCCAATTACATTTTCAACTAGATAAGTTCTGACATTAGCTAGTGCCAACATTTTATCTATTTATAAAATCTCATGTACCCTGTTGCCATTTAGCATAGTGAATACCCATTTGTAAACAAAATGGAGATAGATTAGGATAGCCAAAGGGCAGAGCTTACCTGGCCAGAGATTCATCATTTTTTAATGCATCACAGCTTGGTGCTTGTGCTATCATCAAGCACTCTGAAAGGTCCTTGCCAGAGATTGATGACCTAAACAATTACTGAAACTTAATAATAGCATCCACATCTGCAGGTCGATATTGCACACAACAGAAATATTACTTTCACCCTTGTCCATGCTTATTGTTGACCAAGTTGTACCAATGTTTTGACCAGAGGAAATGTTAGAGAAAATTGCAATCTTATATTTTTTATATTAGTATTATGGTATTTTGGTATGGTATGAGCAAGTACCATATCAAAATAATTCACTTGCATATATACCCAGAAGTGGGATGGCTGGATTGTATGATAGTTATATTTTAAATTTTTGAGGAACCTCCATACTGTTTTTCATAGCAGCTGCAGCATTTTACATTCCCACCAACAGTGCACAAGGGTTCCAATTTCTCTACATCCTCAAATTGAAATCAGGATCTGGAAGCAATATCTGCACTCCCACGTTCATTGCAGCTTTAACAATAGCCAGGATATGTAAACAATCTAAATGTCCATTGACAGATAAATGGATAAAGAAAATGTGGTATAAATGCATACTAGAATATTATTCAGTCTTTAAAAGAAGGAAATCCTGCCATATGCATTCATGCAACAACATGCATGAACCTGGGGGATATTATGCTAAGTGAATTAAGCCAGTCACAGAGGGACAAATACTGTATGATTCTAATTGTAAGAGATATCTAAAAGAGTCAAACTCATAGAAGCAGAGAGTATTATGGTGGTTGCCAGGGGCTGGCGGGAGGAGGAAGTGGAGAGCTGCTGTGCAACAAGTATGAAGTTTCATTTATGTAAGATAAATAAGTTCTAGAGATCTGCTGTACAACATGTTGCCTATAGTTAACAATACTGTGTTGTGCACTTAAAAATTCGTTAAGAGGATAGATCTCATGTTAAGTGTTCTTACCACAATTGAAAAAATTAATTCACTTGCAAATCAATTGTAAAACATTATGCAACAATATATAAATGTGCTTATCAAGATACTATTTTATTGGCTATACGACACATGGGAAGCACCAAGTGGAAATATAGAAAGAAAATAACATGATCCTGGTTATATATGTATCTAATGTCAAACATATCCCAAAACATTCATGATATATTTTATTTATGCCACCAGCAATATATATCAATGAGACAAATGTGTCAAAGAAGATGATTTTCTGGTTTTATTTGTTTCTTTTCCCCAGAAAGTGCTTTATTTCCTATTATATATTTGATAGTTTGATGAAAGTATATTTTGGTGGAAGGTGCCTTCATTTGGACTAAAAAAGATTTTTCTATTTATATACTTTAGCCAATTTCGATAATTTCGCCAAGACGTATTAGAAATGAGGGCTTGATTACTATGAACAAAGCATTATAAGGTAAAGACACAGCTTCTTTAGTCCTCCACAAGTAGCTGAGCTATAACTGTAAACACCATAGTTCCTTCCCACTCATTTCATAACTTGCTACTTATATCCTTTTTAGAGCTCTTCGCACATATATAAAACTTGAGAATACAATTGAATAAGGTACAAATCATGGAGTGATTTTTTAATTTAAATTTTGTTGTGAGCATTATCAACAAAGGCAGCCCATCAAGAAGGTTATGTCTTTACTAGTGAATTAATGATAGAAGGACAACCAGGGTAAACGACTGTGCAGACGGGCCAATAATGAAAACACAGTCAAAGCAGCAAAGCCTGCCAACTGCTGATGAGACTCAGGAGAAATTCCTTAACAGATGTTTCCCTGAGCAAATATATACTTTGCCTGCTCTGATTATGATGGTCTGGAGAATTCGTGATTTGATTCAACTTTCAGTTACTCTTCAGCAGGCTCATAAAAATACGATTCTTACAAAGAGTATATTCTAAATTTTCCTCTCTTAAGAACCAATAGAGAACATATTTATGGTACTCAGTCCCATATGGTGAAGCAGTGGTCCAACAGCACTGTTTATAACACTATAATTGAGGTTGTGTCAGCATTTTATTATGAACGAAAGGAGGCAAAGCCTTTGTGTTGTTTTGTTTCTTTCATTTTATAAGCTTCCTTCAGTTGAGTGCCCACCGGCTGCAATAATCTGCTCTGACCTCCCATTTGCCTCCCACCAAGAATTTCTGATGTCTTGCTCTTGGCTGTATGATTTGTGTACAAACAGTTTAAAAGAGCTTTTTTGGAAAACCAGGAGATTGTTCCGGACAGACAGTTCAACCTTTCAGGTTCGTGTCTAATCATTATAATATTCTGAAGACTTCTTTCTGGAATAAGTGTTAGCAGGAAAAAGTTGGTGGTCTATAGCAGCAATTATACAATCTACAGAGAGCAGCGAGGGTCACAGTTATTGAGGGCCATTATGCTGCCTATCACTGGCATCTCTGTGGTTTGCTAATATTTATTTGTGTGTTAAAACCCTACTTATTTTAATTATTTCTTTCTAAAAAATCTTCTATTTTCTAGTTATTTTATTGGGTGAGGAATATCAAAACATGCGCTTACTAGTTGTGTGACCTTGGGAAATTGATTTAATTACACCTCAACCTCCAATCCTTGAGTACTGAATGTGGATAATAAGAATATTTACTTCAACAGTCTTTGTGAGGATCCAACTGGATACTCTATGCCAGTGTTAAACACACACACATCATCTCCACCCTTACTTAGCATGGCGCCATCTAGTTGTTACCACAGGCTCCCTCATTCTGCAGTTGCCTGAAGTAAACTACAAAGATTTAACTTTCTACTCAAAGACAATGCTTTTTAAACATTCTAAACTTTTTTTTTTCCTTTGAACACAAGAAACAAATTAACCAAATCAATGGCTGTCTTAAGATTAATAAATTATCCTCTAGGCTCCATGAAGGGGAAAGTCCACATCCACTTTATTAACATAGTGTCTCATTCCTGGCATACAAGCACATGCTCCATAAAATATCAGTCTTTAGAGCTATTAAAAAGTCGTGATACTATGTGCAGTTACACAACTACTTAAGTGAAAATAATTCATTTTTGAGGCTGTGAATTCAATTTCTGATATGGTTGGTAAGTGAAAAAGACTAACTTGCTCTTTCAACAGTTTTTACAGGAATTTGGTATTAGAACTAATATTAACTCTCACTTCCAACAAGAGGTTTTAAGCTAAAACCAGAAAACATGCCATGTTGCTCTCAAGGTACACTAAGCAAGTTGCCCAACACAGCAAGTGGCCAGGAACCAAAAACCCACAGAAATCCTGAGGAAGCAAGGAAGAGTTCAGCACACCCCTTTACATCTCCTTGCCACGGCCTGAAAATATTAATTACTATTCAATGCCTCTTATTGATAAAGCACAATTGTCCCCAACACTCCTAATTTACATTTCCAGAATTTCCAGTAGTTCAAGAGCATCTGTTATCCAACTCCATCTAAAAGAATAATTGCATCTGTGCATAACTAGAAAGATGAGGTATCTGACTAATAATATTTCCCACTTATTTTTTGACTATTACATATTTTCAGGTGATCTTAAAATATGAATGAACAACCTCCTGTACAATTTGGTGAAAGCCCAGTGACAATTTGGCTGTGTCAAAAATTTATCAATGGTAGGAGAAGAGGGTGTCAAGATGATGGCAGAGACAGACTGAGAACTCACCTCCTCTCACAGACACAATGAACTTACAGCTACTCTTTGAACAATTACCCCAAGAGAGAACTGAAAACTAGATGAAAAGGACCTCCACAATAAGGGACAGTGCTGACTGAGGTGGAAGAAGCAGAAATTCCTTTTTGGAGAGGAGAAAAAAGCCATCTTTGAGCTGTGACACCTCACGGCCAGCTGGGAGCAACCTTAAGGTATGAAGCCATCTCTGGAAGAGCAGAAGATCTGGGCAGGGGAGCATTATCAGAATAAGCAGCATTTGGACTCAGCACAACTGAGACAAGTGTCATAATATCTGGCTTTGCTGGCTATTAACTACAACAGGGAATATCTCCAGAAAAGCTATCAGACATAAGGGGGAAAAAACATGCCCTTAAAGGACCCATGAACAAATTCATCTGTTTTGGAAAGCAATCTAAAACCACCAGAAAGAAATGCGTATAGTCCTTTGGTGAAGAGACTCCCCTGATAGGCTCTGGGTGCATCTCAGTGAAAGGTGAGGCAACTCCAGGGAATGAGACATTAGTGGTAGCCATTATTGTGACCTAGTACAGGTGTGCTGACACAGACACTGGCACACACCATTGGAGTTCTTCCCCTGGGCTGTTAGCCAAGGGGTCTGCCCCACCTACTAGAGCACTGATAGAGCAGCTCAACCAGGACAGGCAGTCCACCTAGAGACAGGCCCCACCCAACAGCAAGCCCTCAGGCAACTTGTGAACCCACATAGGTGGGGTGCCTGGAACCTCTGCAACCAGGCAAGTGGGTCTGCCTCAGTGGGGCCTGCATCACTGGAGCATGTGGGGCCTCTGCAGTGGGGTGACTGGGTCCACTTCAGTGGGTCAGGGCACATGCATGGGGCAGGACTGTGTTGATAGGGTGTGTGGCCCTGCAGGTAGTGGGACCTGTCAGCTTCAGGAGACTTGTACTTCTCAAACAGCCACACAGGGGATCAGCCCCACCTTCCAAAGCCTGAAACAATTGGGTACTCCCATGCCTAGGGATGGCCCCACTCAGCTGTAACCCTGAGAAAGCTGGCAACAGCTTTGCAGGCAAGAGGCCAACAGTAATTGTAAGCCCCTGAGCCTAGCAACCAGCCGTGCTCGGGACTTGCTCCTTTAACAGAAAAACTGCAACAGGAATGTGCTATTAGACCTTGCAGCCAACTGTACTGGGGCTACCCCCTGCCAGATAAAATGACTGAAGGGTCCATAGCAACCACATGCAGCTGAGTATTAGAACCAGCTTGCCAGGGTAAAAGCCTAGACTCCCTGGGCACCTACAGTAAGAGCAACCCTGCCATAACAGAAGGACGCACATAGCTCACACAGGAGACACTCCTGGAACATTTGGAATTGGTGACGAGAAGGGAACCACACTGCTGGGCCTCATAAGGTATCTCTTACATAAGACCAGCTCTCCAAGATTGGGAGATGTAGTTGACTTACCTAATACATAGACATAAACACAGAAAATGAGGAGACAAAGGAATACATTCCAAGTAAGGGAACAGGACAAAACCCCAGAAAAAGAACTAAACAAAAGAGAAATAAAAGAATCTGCCTGACAAAGAGTTCAAATTAAATATCACAAGGATGTTCACTGATCTTGGGAGAAGAATGCATGAATCCAGTGAGAACTTCAACAAAGACTTGGAAAACATAAAAAAGAACCAATAGAAATGAAGAATACAATACTGGAAATGAAAAATTCACTAGAGGGATTCAATAGCAGAGTAGATGATACAGAAGGATGGATCAGTGAACTGGATGAAAGACTAGAGCAAATCACCCAAGCTGAACAGATAAAAGAAAAAAGAATTAAAAGGAATGAGGACAGTCTAACAACACCAAGCACACTAACAGTTGTGTTATAGGTGTCCCAGAAGAAGAAGAGAGAGACAAAGGGGCAGAGAATCTATTTGAAGAAATAATAGCTGAGAACTTTCCTAACCTAAGAAAGGAAACAGACATCTATGTACAGGAGGCACAGAGAGCACCAAACAAGATAAACCTAAAGAGGCCCATGCCAAGACACATTGTAATTAAAATATCAAGAATTAAAGATCGAGCGAGAATCCTAAAAGTCACAAGAGAAAGGCAACAAGCTACTTGCCAAGGAAACCCCATAGGGCTATCAGCTGACTTCTCAACATAAACCTTACAGGCTATAAGGGAGTGGCACAATATATTTAAAGTGCTGAAAGGAAAAAAGCTACAGTCAAGAATACTCTATCCAGCAAGGTTATCATTCAGAATGGAAGGAAAGATAAAGAGTTTCCCAGACAAGCAAAAGCTAAAGGAGTTTATCACCAAGAAACCAGCTTTACAAGAAATGCTAAAAGGACTTTTACTTAAGTGGAAAAGAGAAGACCACAAATAGGAAAAAGAAAACCATCCAAAAAAAAAAAGGAATAAAATCACTATTAAGGGCAAAGATACAATAAAGGTAGGAAATCAACCACTTATGAAGCTAATATGAAGGTCAAAAGACAAAAAAGTACTAAAATTATCTATTTCCATGGTAAGAGGGTAACAGATACACCTGCACAAAAAAAGAGGTTAGATATGATATCAAAAACATAAAATGCGGGAGGAGGGGGGTAAAAGAGTAAATCTTTTAGCAAGAGGTCAAACTAAAGAGACCATCAACTTAATATAGATTGCTATATATGGAGGTTATTATATATGAACGTCATGGTAATCACAAACCAGAAACCTACAATAAATATACAAAAACTAAGAGTAAGGAACCCAAACATAATACTAAAGACAGTTGTCAAGCCACAAGGGAAGAGAGCAAGAGAAGAAAAGGAACAGAGAACTACTAAAACACCCAGGAAAAAAGTAACAAAATAGCAAAAAGTACATCAATAGCTACTTTAAATGTCAGTGGATGGCTTATTGGATTCAAAAACAAGACCCATACATATGTGGCATACAAGAGACACACTTCAGACCTAAAGACACTCACAAACTGAAAGTGAAGGAATGGAAAAAGATACTCCATGCAAACGGCAATGAAAATAAAGCTTGAGTAGCAATACTTATATCGGACATAGTAGATTTTAGAACAAAAGCTGTAACAAGAGACAAAGAAGGGCACTACATACTGATAAAGGGACCAATCCAACAAGAGCATATAGCAGTTGTAAATATCTATGCACCCAACACAGGAGCACCTAAATATATAAAGCAATTATTAACAGACATAGGAGGAGAAATAGACCACAACACAATAACAATAGAGGACTTTAACACTCCACTTATGCCAATGGATAGACCATCCAAACAGAAGATCAATAAGGAAACACTGGCCTTAAATGACACATTAGACATGTCGGACTCAGTAGTTATATACAGAACATTTCATCCAAAGACTGCAGAATACACATTCTTTTCCAATGCACATGGAACATTCTCCAGGATAGATGACATATTAGGCCACAAAACAAGTCTCAATAAATTTAAGAAAACTGAAATAATACCAAGCACCTTTTCTGACCACAATGGTATGAAACTACAAATCAACTCCAGGAATAAAATCAGAAAAGGCACAAATACGTGGAGTTTAAACAAAATGCTACTGAACAATGATTGGGTCAATGAAGAAATCAAAGGGGAAAGCAAAAAATACCTGGAGACAAATGAAAGTGAAAATCTGACATGCCAAAATTTATGGAATACAGCAAAAGCAGTTCTAGGAGGGAAGTTGATAGTAATATAGGCCTACCTCAACAAAGAAGAAAAATCTCAAATAAACAATCTAACAATGCATCTAAAGGAACTGGAAAAAGAAGAACAAATAAAGCCCAAAATCAGTAGAAGGAAGGAAATAATAAAGATCAGAGCAGAAATAAAAGAAATAGAGACTAAAAAGACAATAGAAAAAATCAGTGAAATGAAGAGCTGGTTCTTTGAAAAGATAAACAAAATTGACAAACCTTTAGCTAGACTAACCGAGAAAAAAGAGAGAAGGCTCAAATAAATAAAATCAGAAATGAAAGAGCAGAAATTACAACAGACACCTCAGAAATACAAAAGATTGTAAAAGAATACTACAAAAAGCTATATGCCCACAAATTAGATAATCTAGAAGAAATGGATACATTCTTAGAATCATGCAACCTTCCAAAACTGAATCAAGAAGAAATAAAGAATTTGAATAGACCAATCACCAGTAAGGAGATTGAAACAATAATCAAAAACCTCCCAAAAAATAAAAGTCCAGGACCAGACAGCTTCCCTGGTGAAGTCCTCCAAACATTCAAAGAAAACTTAATACCCATCCTTCTCAAACTCTTCCAAAAAATTGAAAAGGAAGGGAGGCTTCCTAACTCATTCTATGAAGGCAACATTACCCTGATACCAAAACCAGACATGGACAACACAAAATAAGAAAATTACAGGCCAATATCACTGATGAATATCAATACAAAAATCCTCAACAAAATACTAGCAAGTCAAATATAACAATACATTGGAAAGATCAGTCACCATGATCAAGTGGGATTTATTCTAGGGATGCAGGGACAGTTCAACATCTGCAAATCAATCAATGTGATACAACACATTAACAAAACGAAGAATAAAAATCACACGATCATCTCAATAGATGAAGAAAAAGCATTTGACAAGATACAGCATCCATTTATGATAAAAACTCTGAATAAAATGGGTATAGAAGGAAAGTACCTCCACACAATAAAGGCCATTTTTGACAAATCCTCAGCTAATATCACACTCAGTGAAGAAAAACTGAAAGCTATCCCTCTAAGAACAGGAAGCAGACAAGGATGCCCACTTTCACCATATTTATTTAACATAGTATTGGAAGTCCTAGCCAAAGCAATCAGGAAAGAAAAAGAAATGAAACTGTCACTATTTGCAGATGACATGATTTTATATATAGAAAGCCCTAAAGAATCCACCAAAAAAACTTTTAGAAATAATAAATAAATACAGTAAATTTGCAAGATACAAAATCAACATGCAATAATCAGTTGTGTTTATATCCACTAACAACAAGGCAGCAGAAAGAGAAAGTAAGAATATAACCCCATTTACAATTGCAACAAAAAGAATGAACTACCTAGGAATAAACTTGACCAAAGAGGTGAAAGACCTGTATACTGAAACCTATGAAACATTGTCAAAAGAAATAGAAGACACAAAGAAATAGAAAAATATTCTGTGCTCTTGGATTTGAAGAATTAACATAATTAAAATGCCCATACTCCCTAAAGCAGTCTACAGATTCAATGCAATCCCTATCAAAGTTCCAACAACATTTTTCACAGAAATAGAACAAAGAATCTTAAAATTTATATGGAACAACAAAAGACCCCGAATAGCCAAAGGAATCCTGAGAAAAAAGAACAAAGCTGGAGGTATTACACTCCCTTACTTCAAAATATACTACTATATTAATCAAAACAGCATGGTCCTGGCACAAAAACAGACACACAGATCAATGGAACAGAACTGATGAGGCCAGAAATAAACCCACACATCTATGGACATCTAATTTTCAACATAGGAGCCAAGAACATACAATGCAGAAAGGAAAGCCTTTTCAATAAATGGTGTTGGAAAAACTGGACAGTCACACGCAAAAGAATGAAAGTATATCATTATCTTACACCATACACAAAAATTAACCCAAATGAATTAGACCTGAAACCATGAAACTTCTAGAATAAAACATAGGCAGCAACCTCTTCAACATCAGTTTTAGCAGTATATTTTCAAGCACCATGTCTGAGTAAGCAAGGGAAACAATAGAAAAAACAAGCAAATGGGACTACATCAAACTAAAAAGCTTCTGCACAGCAAAGGAAACCATCAACAAAACCAAAAGACAAGGGGCTAGCCCCATGGCTGAGTGGTTAAGTTCACATGCTCTACTTTGGCGGCCTGGGGTTTGCCAGTTTGGATCCTGGGCACAGACCTATGCACTGCTCATCAAGTAATGCTGTGGCAGCGTTCTGCACAGAAGAACTAGAATGACCTACAACTAGGATATACAATTACGTACTGGGGTTTTGAGGAGGGGGAAAAAAACCCCAAAAATACAACCTGACAATTGAGTGAAGACATTTGCAAACCATATATCTGATAAGGGGTTAATATCCAAAATATATAAGGAATTCATTCATCTCAACAACAAAAAAAACTAACAACCCAATTAAAAGATGGGCAAAAGATCTGAACAGACATTTCTCCAAAGATATACAGATGACCAACCAGTATATGAAAAGATGTTCAACATCACCATTAGGGAAATGCAAATCAAAACTACAATGAGATATCACCTCACACCCATCAGAATGGCTATAATTAACAAGACAAGAAATAATAAGTGTTGGAGAGGATGTGGAGAAAAGGAACTCTCAAACACTGCTGGTGAGAGTGCAAACTGGTGCAGTCACTATGGAAAACAGCACGGAGATTACCCCCAAAATTAAGAATAGAACCACCATACGATCCGGCTATTCCAAAGAACATGAAAACAGAAATGCATAAAGATATATGCACCCTATATTCATTGTAGCATTATTCACATTAGCCATGACTTGGAAACAACCTAGGTGCCCATCAAGGGACAAATGGATAAAGATGTGGTATATATACACAATGGAATACTACTCAGCCCTAAAAAAAGATGAAATCTGGCCAGTGGTGACAACATGGATGGATCTTGAGGGTATTATGCCAAGCGAAATAAGTCAGAGGGAGAAAGTCAAATACCGCATGATCTGACTCATAAATAGAAGACAAAAAGAACAACAAACAATCACATAGAGACAGAAATTGGATTGGTGGTTACCAGAGGGGAAGTGGGGGCGGTGAAAAGGGTGATTAGGCACCTGTGTGTGGTGATGGATTGTGATTAGTTTTGGGTGGTGAACATGACGTAATCTAAACAGAAATCAAAATATAATGATGTAAACCTGAAATTCACATAATGTTATAAACCAATGATACTGCAATAAAAAAAATGAAAAGAAAATAAAAAGAAAAACTTATCCATTGTAAATTAACCAAAGGACAGTCTTTCGCCATAACAATGGAAACACTAGCAAGTATTCTAGGCTCTAGTCATAGGCTTCTTTATATTTGCATTCTCACATTTGACAGGTGGCAGATTCAATAACATAGCTTTAAAAAAACTGCATCACTGCTTTATTCTCACAATCTAAATATTTCCGAGAGTCCTGATAGGCAAGAACATTCAAATCTTTGAAGGATTTCCCTGTTATCAAGAGATAATTCACACATGCCACCTTCCCTTACCAATTGTAACATTCTCAGCGGCTGAAAGCTGCTAGAATCATTAACCGACTCTGCATTACGCCATTTCTCTTGCTGTCTAACCTGTCACCTCCACGCGCTCCGCAGTCTTTCCTTGCCTGTGCGACGCCTCAGAAACACGTTTCCTTATAGCTGGTCCCCGGCTTTCCTCCTGCGGCCTGACAGGCTGCTATTTTGCCATCGCCCTCCAGGGAGCGCTGCTGGACCGTGCGCCTGCTCTGGATGTTCAGAGCTGGGTTCCGGCCAATCTCCAGCCCGGGAAGAGAAACATTCTTTGTTAGAGCAGCAGCGCCTGCTTTTAACCAGGGCTACAGACCATGGTTTTTACTCCTGATTCCAGAAGACGCTTGTTTGCATGAATGAGATACAAACATCCAGCACCCTAAAGGTAGCCAAGATTTTCTTCTAGGTGGTGTGTTTGCAAAGAATATGCACTATCAGTGCAAACCTGTTAATCTTAGTAGTTCTTCACAACACAGGCCAGTAGAAGCATTGTTTTTACTGACTTTCACTAAAATGCTGGCATTTTTTGCCTTTTAATTCATTATATTTAAAATACGAATGAAATAGTAAACCCAAACCAGTTTTGTTAATTCTATTTAGAATTATATATTAATAATTATAATAGTTTACATTATATTTATAACTATATTATTATAATTGCATTATAATTGTATATTGCTGCATCAGTACTCTTTACAGCAAATATTATCTAAATATCCAAATACACTAATGTTATTTAACATGTACATAAACTACAATGAGCATTATATAGCTTTGGAAAAGTTAGTTAGATGCACTTAGTATCTCTGCTACATATCTTCTCCTTTATTTAATTCATAGTAACGTGCAGGTCTTCCAAATTTGCTTTTTATACATATCATAATTATTTACATAAAAACATCTTAATTCGAAAATAGTTTTAAATATGACGTCTGTATTCAAAAGCATTTTCCACACATGGTAGCTGTATAGAATATATGTGAATATACAATATACAAGTGAACTAGCTGAAATAGTGAAGAAAAACATGTTAAAAGGAATATTCCATTGAAAATGTGCTATTAATCATCATGACTCTTTATTGCTCTAGAAGTATAAAAAGCAGAATGAGTGATATTTATAAAACACAAATAGGATCGTGTCACACCCCTGCTAAAATCTTACAATGCCTTCCCACTGAAATAAAACTGGTGTGCAGAACTTTGTAGAGTCTGCAAGGCCCAATGTGATCTGGCGCCTTCCTCTCCAGCCTGTTCTTCATATGTCCTACCTTCTTTTTCCCTCCCCTGCTCCCAGCTCCTAAACTCACATGGCAAGGCCCTTCTCTCAGCTCTTTAAACAGGAAACAACGTGCTGCCCTGCCTGGGCCCTCGCACGCAGTTCCCCTTAGCTAGACACCTCCCTACTCTGTGCCTGGCTCCCTGCTACTCTCCTCCCAGATATCAGCTTAAATGTCATTTCCTCAGAGTCCTACCCTGACTCTCCCTCCGTTATACTCTCTCATAACACCCTCTGCTGTTCTTCACAGCATTCATCACATTTGTAATTTTTGATAGACTTTGTGTGATTATGTGTCTTTCATTTCCACTAAAGTTGGAGTAGGAAACATAGCTTATTGATTAATAACATGGCTTCTAAAAAATGGCTAATTACCTTTATGATCCCAGTTCTGCCAATTACTGGCTTTGTGGCCTTTGTTTTCTCATATGTAAAATGTGGTGAAGATCCAATAAGTATATATATGCAGCCTTGTAAAAGGCCCATAGTAATTACTGTATAAATGCTTATACAGTATTTTCTTCATTACTATATATCCAATGGCTGCCACACAATAAGCCCTAAAAAAGTATTCACCATCTGAATTAATGAATGAAAATCTTTTCCTTGTCTTCACAGAAAACTGGATACCAAATGAAGGAACTCTTCCAGTCATTGGGACATGGATCTTAATTTTCTTGAGTGTTATGGAATAAGAACGAGGATGAGAAATAAGAGGGACAGGGGACACATATGACAGATCTCTGAAATCACTTTCCATTCTACTTTACCAGTCTCTTCTCCTGTACTCTAGAGTTTAGCAGAAATATGGGATATATTAAGGTTACTATCCATGACAGCTATTTAATTCATTTATTCATCAAGTATGTTGTGAGCACCTACTATGTTCTAGGCATTATTCTAACTGCCAGGGATGTTGGTGAGAACAACACAAACAAAAATTCCTGCCTTTCTGGAACATGCCCTCAGTCTCATCGGGAAACCTTTGGCTGAGTTTCAACTCTGTGGATTTCTAAAGTACATGCGATGAAATCTCTTGAATTTCCCACGCCTCATGCCAGAAAATTTCAGACCTATTTGCTCAAGGTTCCCTAAGCAAGTCTGGAACTTCACGGCTGATCTGGGGTCTGGAAGTACAGCCAAAGAGAATGTAACTAAATGAATGAAGCATTTCCCAACGTGTACACTGCAGTAACAGACGTTACTCAAAATGCACAATCCACAGACAAATGTGTATGAAGAACAATGGTTTAAAAAAGTCTTTTTTAATTATCACGACTGTGGCTTTTCTTGCTTTGTTCTGTTTCATCTTATGTCAACTCTGGGACTTTCTCACTAACATATCCATTTAAATACCAGTTTAGACTTTTCCTACTGTGCTCACTGGGCAAATTACTAAACCTTTCTGTGCTTCAGTTTCCAAATCTGTAAAATGGGGAAAATAACAGTTATGGCCTCATAAAATTAGGATTAAACAGGTCAATACATGTAATTGTATAGTTCAGAACTTGACACATGGGGAGTACTCAATTAATGTTAATTTTATTATAGTTATTCTTATTATATGCCTCCTGATGAACCAACAAAGTCTTTATTATGGGAATTGATTTCTATAGAACACATTTGGGAGATACTGAACTTCATCAGGACATTAAACACGCTGAAAATGCCAATTAAGTTCATTCCAGCAACTTTTAAAGAAGCCCCGGGTCAACAGGCACAGTCAATCAGCTTTTGTAAGGAAGGCAAGTAGGGGGGCCTGCCTGGTGGTGTAGTGGTTAAGTTCACACGCTCTGCTTTGGCAGCCCGGGGTTCACAGGTTCGGATCCCGGGTGCAGACCTACACACAGCTCATCAAGCCTTTCTGTGGCAGCATCCCACATACAAGATAGAGGAAAATTGGCACAGATGTTAGCTCAGCGACAATCTTCCTCAAGCAAAAAAGAGGAAGATTGGCAACAGATGTTAGCTCAGGGACAATCTTCCTCACCAAAAAAAAAGACAGGCAAATAGATCAGAATCAGCCATCTACGTTACAAGGGAAATGCGAGGGCCTCGACAGTGACAGGAAAATCCTCCAAATGAACCACCAAATATCATAGTATAAAAACAATCTTGCAGACAGAAACTATGTAAAGTTTTATGTCTTTCACCTTCTTATCATCTCTACCAAATCATCACACTAAGCTGATAGCCAGCACTTATAGAAAAAAGTCAAGGGAGTAAATGAATTTGAGAATAGAAGTCAGATGAGGAAAAAGACAGATATTTGGGGAATCAAGACAAGTAAGAATTCAAAAATGGCCAGGTGGGCACTTGGTTATGTATGTTTATAGAGTTTGCAAAGCTGGCACAGATTCATAGTTTGTACCTGGTTTAACTGGTTTTCCAGCCTGGCTTTACCTGTAGGAAGTGGGATTATAAAAGTCCCCTGGTAAACTTGAGTTTGGACTCCCCTGACACTGACATACCTCATACCTATCTTGGTAGTTCCTATCCAAAGATGAAGTACATCCTATGTGACTGAGGAAGGACAACAAAGGACTGTGTCTGGAAATGTTCGGAGTCTCTATGATTGATGGTTGCCTGTGATTTCTCTCTCCTGCTCTGCCACACCCTCTACGTTTATTAAAGCCGTATATGAGTATATCCTCTGGATACTTGTCGTCCTTTCAAATATGCAACCTGACATGATCATTGCATAACTTAGCTGATGGGTTTCTTTTCATTGCTAATTTCAGGAGTCAGATATGATTTTAGTTCTGTTAGTCCTCCAGCTCTTTCACACTAGAAATGCAATTTATAGTGTGTACTCTGTAGATCTAAATTCTACCACGACAGAAACTAGATACCTCTTCTGGTTCATTATAATGGTGTTTTGTATATGTCTTATTCTGATTTGGGGGATCTTGCTCAAAATACTTTCAGTAAATTAGAAAATGCATGTGAAATAATGTTTAAAATTTTTTACCATATATCTATTAAGGTTATTTCTTCCAAAGGTTAATCTATAGCATGCAGAGAGATTTGGAGAATGGAGTGAATCTTCTAGACGTTCAATCAGAAGTAAAGATGTTTTTCCCTGTGATACCATTGGTATTCGCAACCAATGTGGACTGATTGTTTAAAAGCAGTCAGAGGGACTTGCCTTCGAAAGGTGTTCTTAAGTGTCAATTACTGCTGTACAAAAGGCTGGAAAATAATTGAAAACTTGACTCTAATAGGTAGCCACCTTATTTTCTTTATTATCCTAATAGAGGAGATTCTTCTTTCATCAAAGCTTAGGGAATAAATATTCTTAGGCAAGAATTACAAAGGTTAATGTATTAACTAGTAAAAGTTTGCAGGTATAAGTTAAAATGTAAAATGCCATAAAATAATTTACCACGAAATAAAAACTTTCAAATAAGATATCAGAAAGATACTTTTTAAAAAGAGTTTCTTCTCTTGTCTTAGTCTTGTCTCCCTTTCTTTGAACTCTTTTCAAATAATGAGTAAGTCCTTGCTTAGAAGAGAGAAACAAGTATAAATAAAACAAACACAATGGAAGTTATTTTATGTACGTGCACCTCTGCATCAGACAGCATTGTGAGCCAATTGAGCTTTCTCCTGTGGTTTCCATGTGGTCAATACCTTTCATGCTGTGTATGCGCATTTATCTTTCAGTTGAATCTTCCATAATAAAATAAATTCCCCAAAGTTTCAAAGCCAATTAGCCTACAGTTATATTTTTCATTTTTTCCTATGAATTTCTACTTCAGTTAAAAACACAGTTACCATAAAAACAACATCAACAACATAAAAGATATGCTTACATTAGACCTATATCAACAAATATATCAATTAGCCATCCTATTAGTTAGCGTTCGAGAGTAAGTCACATGGTCAGCACGCTCAGTTTCGCCCAATTGCCTCAGTGAAAAGATAAGACTCTTCCTTATTCTAGGGTGGATTGGGTGTTCCACCATATTATTAAAAGATCAGCTTGGTCTTGCTGTGTCTGAAATGCAAACATATTAATGCATAATATGCAATTATTGGCTAACTGACTTTAATACATCAAGGCTTTATTACAAAAGAAAGATGAATTACCTTTAAGTATTAAACTAAACATAAGAATCACTTTAGTCATACTGGATGCCATTTATTTCATGATTTAAGAATACTAAACAAAAGGGAAAAGTAGACTAGTCATAGACTTCAGTCTTGGGAAGTCGGAATCATTCATTTTATGAGGTGATAAAGTATGGTTTATAAATACGCACCATGAGAATTGAGTCAAGTATTTACTGCTTACAACTCTCAGTAAAAACAGATAAATAGGTTTGATAGACTCTGAGTCTAGGTATGGCAATTCTCACTGGTGGACCATGTTAAATATTGCGAATGGCTTGTTTCAACCTAGATTCTCCCCTATCTCTGAGATTTAGGAAAACTGAAAACAACATTTATCCACTGCAACTAGGGTTCTTGATACAAAACAGGTCCCTCAGATTAAAGGCACTTGAATGACATTTGGAAAGTGAAAATGAGCCTGAAACCACGCTCTTGTCCCTTTTGATGTCTTCCTGGCTAACAAGATCATGGAAATGTGAAAATTTTCTGCCTCGTTAATTGTCCTTTTTCCTGCTTCTTTTGTTTGATAGGCAGTTGTATCAGAGGCAGTAGTGGCATTAGCCTCCTGATACGGGATCCCTGATTCCTACACCATAGCCACTCTGAGTTCCAGTAGTTGTCTCAGTACATAGGTCCCCTGCAGATCTGTTCTTGATTGTGGAAGCCATTTCTGGTGGCTCAACTAGAATCCATCCTTCCAGTCTACCTCAGTGTAAGGCTATAATTCTCTATGTTTAATCTTTTCTCTTTAAAATATGTAGAGTAGATCCTGCTTTTACAGTGAGTTCTGACTGATACAGTATCTAGTACTAGAAGTAGTTGACAGCAAACATCCTCAACAATGGAAATTTGGGGGTAATGGTGAGACTTGTTTGGGTGTGAAGCAAGGATGATTCCCAATACCATAAAAAAATGGAAAACACACAGCCATAGCATGCAGTTACTCCTATGGCCACATTCAGTCACCTGAAATAGAATGCCTACTGAAGGGAACATTTTGGTAGACCAGGTAGATGACTGCTGTGATAGACACTTACAGAGGGAATGAGGAATACAGAAGTCTAGCTATTTCTCATCACACTGGAGAGTTTAAAGAAGGAAAAAATAAAACAAGCTCTGGGTTTTAAATTCTCAGCTCAAGACATGGTTAGAAGCTCAAGGAACATCTATCATGATCTCTTGCAGCCACAAAACTAACAGCAGAAATCAGACACAGAGTCAGTTCCTATAATTTGCTAAGTCATAACATAAATTGAATGCAAAACCTAGCCACGCCTCTTATGTCAAAGCTTGAGAATTATTAAGAGAAAGTCGAATCCTGATGGAGGACCTTTTGGTGGATTCGGATGAACCTCACCACTCTGCATCCCTGAAGACTGGTCATATCCTTTTGCCGGTGGAAATAGTTCTTCCTGCCCTCTCTGATGAAACAAGCCCTGACTTGTTTGGAGACCTTATCATGGCTTCACCTTTCAGGGGGATGACAATACCCCTCGCCAACTCTGCCTCTACTGCACCTCAGACACTACACCTGTGGCAAGAGCTGGATCACAGCTAGTCCCAGGGAGACAAACACAGAGTCGAACATGGAAGGAGTTATATTATATATCAAAATAGAGCCGTGATTTGGCCAATATATGGTAGGAGAAAGCTGAGGAATATGTGTGAGAATGGGTTCTAAAAGGGCTAAACAAGGGAAAAAGAAATATCGCTATACATCAGACCCAATATATCAGTATGGGTGTCCCTACCAGAGAGTATGTACTCAGTGTGCCAACTCCAGCTTCCCCGTGTTTTATTCAATGTTGGCTTGATTAGTTGACTAGAATCCAGACTTAGTGGGTGGCCTACAATGGATGAAGGTGAGATGCCTAAAATTATTCATTTAATATGGAAGAAAGAATTTTAAAACTTAGAAAGATAAGAACGGAAAGGATTTATTTGATGAGCCCTTAAGTCACTCAATTTATAAGAATTTCTCCTGAGGGGTTTTAGAGGATGTTCAGTTTACCTAGGCATCTAGACATAAGTTGGAAACAAAATAATTAAACCAGAAACATGTTACAAACCACCGGGGGAAAGAAAAGGGAAACTGTGAGTCCACCATAAAATATATAAATAAATTGTATATATATATTCACCTTCATATATATATATGTATATATATACTTATTTTTTTTACTATGGATTTATACTTACTTAGAAAATATATATAGTTATGTGTATATATATATATATCATGTACTTATATATACAAAATACAGAAAGAAGAGGACAGGGGCTCTTGCTTTAGGAGAATGCCAAGTGTTGACTGGTAAATGCAAGAGGAGTACCAGAGTTGGAAAAAATTATCATTTTGCAATCATTATAGTAAACATTGGTACAGGCAAGAATCATCAACTGATGCTAAAACTAGGGGGATAAATTTTGATAAAGAGCAAATATTTGTATGATCTTAACTTGTCCTTCTATAGACAGTTTATTAATTGCAAGGCAAAAATTAGTAATTACACGGTGGAGAAATCAGACAACACCTTTCCAGGGTGATAAAGATGTAGATGGGCACCGTGTGCCTCTTGATTTGATACCCTGAGAGGGATACAAAATCACAGTATCCTTTATGCAGTGTTCTGGCTGGGAATTCATAACCTAACCTAATCATGAGCAAACAACAAACAAATTTAAAATGAGGAACATTCTATCCTATTGTGTGGAAGGCGGGGATTGTATTCTGCGTAAAGGCTAATGTAATAAAAGACAAAGAAAAGCTTTAGAAGTATTCCAAATTAAATGAGTCTAGAAACACATGACAACTAAGTGCAATGCCTAACCCTAGACTGCACTTTATACTGGAGGATGAATAAATTCAACAAAGGACATTACTGGGTCAATTGAAAAAATTGGAATATAGACGATAGGTAAAAAACAAAGGTGTTGAATTACTGTTAAATTTACAGAATATGATAACTGCACAGCTGTTACATGAGAATATATCTTTTTTCTTAGGAAATAAGTATTTAGTGGTAAAGGACCAAGAGGTATGCAACTTACACCCAAATATTGAAAGAGAGTCCAAATGATAAAGGAAATGGAGCAAACTATTAAGAATAAATGAACCTAGGTAAAGGGTGTATTGTTGTTCTTTGTAGATGCTTATTTTTGCAACTTTGCTGTAAGTTTGAAATTATTTCCAAATTTAAAAATTTTTTTAATTCATTTTTGAAAAAAGATACAACACCTTGAAAGTTCCCTGGTAGGCCAAGTAGGAAGGCGGAAAATGCTGCCGTTGACATAGGCTCACTGATGTCAGTGAGCATGACTGGATCCCAGGGTGGAAAAGACTAAGTAGCAGCACTTAACTGCTAGAAACAAGGTGCTCATGACTGCAAAAGTAGGCAGCAGTGACGGAAAGATAATCAGGATAATTTACCCCATAGGGCTCTCTCATAGTTGCTAATTAACCATGGCATCTCTTAGACTAAAATACTTGGGCAGACTACTAGGGTCCAACATGATCTGAATAAACAAACAAACAAAATTCTAGTGTTGTAAGCAGAAGCCTGACTTTGACATCATAAAGGAGTAGAAGACCAGCTCATCTAATTCTCAGATATAAATCGCTTCTCAAGACCAAGAGTGTCTTAAATAAAGAGTTAGACAGACCCCCTTAAGAAAGGACCCTGTGACACTGCTAAATCTTCTTTCCAGTCTTTCCCAAAAGGACATAGGGCCACTTACTGTGGGACTGAAATAGGAAATTCCCAGACCTTTCAAGTCTGAGTTTAGAGTAATTACTGAGCTTGGACTAACATATGGGGTTTTAAGGACACCAACATCCTGCACCTCTATCTTCCCTAGCTGGGTTCAGAATCATTTGAGATTTAAACAAAGGAGATTAAAATATATTTTTAATACTGATAAATATATTGGAGAATTTTTGTCAGATATGATCACATAGATTTGGTAATACGTCAGTCACCTCAGGTCCCTAACCACGGACCTAATCAGTTCCCTATTTTGGAGTACAACCTAACCTCCACTCTAACACATAGGTCATGACATTACAGTGGTCTAATTAAGAGCCTCATTGGAGGCTATTGTACTTCCATTGTCTAAAAGTTTGAGACTAAACTGAATTGACTATTTTTTGACCTCCTTGGCCATTGGACCCTTTGTCTAGGAATCACTGAGCGGATAAATTGTCAAGACATGGAACATTAAACATTTGAATAGTTCAGTGAATTAAAAAACAAACAACAGAATTGATATTAAGGCAACAACTAAGCAACCTTTACCTATGGAAGTTTTCAAATTCTATTTCATTTTTAGACCAGGGAATATATGAGCCACTATGAATCATGTCAAAGATATAAATGGATTACTGATAATACAAAATTATTTTCAACCTAACAGCTGTGCAGAAAAATTTTCATAATAATGATTGCATTTAATTACACGAAGAGTGGTAAAGTCTCTTTCATTTTATCTCAATAATGAAGCCTTGATTTTTAAGATAATCCTCGCCTTTCTCTGTCAAAGCCAGCATGCAAGTAACACTGAATGCAATTCCCAGTACTTGCTATCCTTGGAGGATAAAACAAGAGTAATTTTTCACATACCCTGTGAAGATGAAAAATATTACCTTAGGGCATATTTTCTTTAATGTACTCTAAAATATATATATTGATAGACAGATGTACAAAAAGAAAAAGAATTAGCCCCTGAGTCATTTCTAGAGTTAACTGAAACACCCTTCAACAAAAATTAAATAATATGGAAGAGAGTCTTTTTTTTAAAAAAACAGTAGTTATATTTTCTGATACCCATGCTTATTTGTACGAGATTTTGCAATGGCTCTGATGGCTTACATCTTCTCTCACCCTTCGTTTCTAGGCAGATCTCTAGTTTCATGAACATAATTGGGGAGCCCAGCTCTGCCACATAAACTAGAGTCTTGAGGTTAATTAAAATGGAACAAATGCTACACATTCGTGGACCACCAATGAAACCTGAAAGACAGCTACACAGAATTCTGTCATCTGCTGAGAATACAAGCAAAGAAAGATAGCATCGTGAATCAGCTGGGACCTTCATGTTTAGACTTTATTACAATCTTCAGTTGATATTGACATCTGACACATCATGCCAATAGAATTTGTGGTTGTATACTACACTGATTTTATACACAGTATTCAGGCATTTCCAAAAGATTTCTATGTATTCCTAATATGTTGTGAAGACTTTTCCTATACGTTTTTGAAAGAGAAATTGATGGAAACATTTTTAAATAGGCTCAGTAATTTCAGTGAAAATGTCAGATGGCAGCAGCTAATTCATTGGCCACATTTGAAAAAAATTCTATTTCAATAATTAATTATTTCCAAAAGTCATTCAAAAAGATGATGGCAATACCAAAAAGTAAAACTAAACAGTTCAAATGGCCTACTTCTGGTAGAAATTAGAATTCAGAGACTCGAGTCTAGAGCCAGAATCTGTTTCTTCAAAGGAGAGTGTCTTGAGCAAGTCTCTTAAACTTTCTGAGCCTCTGTTTTTTAAATATGGAATGGATACAAAAAGCAAAACCTTGTTGACATTATGGAGTTTTTATGAAGATAAAATAAGAAATGTGAATGCACTTTATACTGTAAAGCACCAAGTACATGTTAGAATTTCATTATAGGAAATGTACCCTCTTTTTCCTTTAGATATAGAAGTTTTCCATTCTGAATTTGTTATGTGAAAGTAGCTTAGGCGTTGTCTCTTCACAAATTCAGGAAGTATGAACCGCTGCCAGGTAGTTAAAAGTTTGCAATAATGGACAGAAATAGGATAATGCATGAAACTTCATTGGCCATCTAACCAATAATAGGAGGTAATACAAGTCAGAGATGGATGAGCGTATGGAATTTCCATCTGAGGTATTACTTATGCCATACGTTGATAAGTGAGATATGCACACAACTGAGAAAAATATCATCTCAATCATAAAATGATGTGAAAAGTTCCAGAAAATATGCAATCAAGCTAAACAAATCATAGTTTGTAGCAAGTTGCAATAGTTAACAAAGCTAATGTAGAGTCAATAGAAGTCTGAAGAGTGTTATTCTGCACTTGTGAGCTCTGGGAAGTTTCCTAGGTGGCAGTGAAAATGTAATTTACCAAATTGGGATGTTAAGATAAAGAAATAGGGTAAAATAGTATCACAATAATACTGCTTTTTCTGTGTGTGTGTGTGGGCATGTGTGTGTGTGTGTGTCTGTGTGTGTGAGGGAGATTGGCCCTGAGCTAACATCTGTTGCCAATCTTCCACTTTTTGCTTGAGGAAGATTGTCACTAAGCTAACATCTGTGCCAATCTCCCTCTATTTTATGTGGGATGCCACCACAGTGTGGCTTGACAAGTGATGCTAGGTCCACACCTGGGATCCAAACCTGCAAACCCTGGGCCCTCTAAAGTGGAGTGCATGAACTTAACCACAATGCCATCGGGCCAGCTCCAATAATGTTGCGTTTTTATCCATTCTGAAACAAGCATTGAGGGAGGAACTTGGGGATTCTTAATGAAATTCAAAAGCATGAGGTGTAGAGTGTGGATTTATAACATCTTTATTGAGAGGTCAAAGGCATTTCCCCTTTAATTCCTAATCTCTTATATTCTGAACAATATCTAGTTAAGTGTAGTGCATGCATTCTGTATTCATACTGGACATGTACATAAACACACACACACAATTATCTCTTATACAGATAGGAAAATTCAATTGATTTTTCTTGGTTGAATCCACTCTTCTCTCCAAGTGGTTACCTTCCTCATAGAAATTTAAGCCCAAATGGTTTTTTCCAAGATTATGCAATGTCAGGTTACATTAATCCTTGTCTGGATAATACTATAATTTCACTCGTGACTCTAAGTCATTTGAGAAAGCTCCTTATTCCAAACAAAGTTTTGACAACGTAATCTAGCTCATTAGTAGAACAGATTTAAAACCTAAATAAATCAGTTAGGATACTTTGGCAGCAAGTACCAGAATACACACTTAACAAGGGCTAAACCATAAAGCTATGATGTTTTACCATCTAAGAGGAAGACTGGAGGAGGTGGTTCTAAAGTCAGTCCAGCATCCCAACAGTGAGAGAATGTTAGGCCAGCATCATTGTGAATTGTTCAGTCTTTCCTTCATGATCAAAAGACAACTGCTGAAGATCTAAAACATGTCAGCACTTAACTAAGTCTCAAGGAAAAAAGAATGGAGTAGAGCAAGCATGTATGTTCCGTTCTATATGTTTGCTTTTAAAAGAAGAGTAAAATCCTTCCCAGATAGCTGCCCAGACACTTCCCTTTCTGTTTCATCTTCCAGGACCGAGTCACATGTCTATCCCAGACAAATCACTTATCAAGACCAAAGGGATGGCCAAGACTGGCTTTGACCCACCACATTTCATCCCTGGAGGTAGGTACACTAAAAACCAAACAACATAGGAGTTCTGTTAATAGGGGGAGAAGGACTTTGAATAGGCAATTACTAGGGTCTACCACCCTGGATGACCTCACTCCACAAACTGGTCCCAGTTCTCACTAAAGTAGGTATAAAAATTAGGCACATATTTAAGAATAAAGATGGTTCTGCCAACATTTTTCTGTGAAGGGCCAGATAGGAAATATTTTAGGATTTGTGGGCCATCTAGTCTCTGCCATATATTCTTCTTTGTTATTTTCACCACCCTTTAAAAATGTAAAAAAATGTTCTTAGCTTGCAAGGCATACAAAAACAGGCTGTGGGCCAGGTTTGACCCCAGTGTGCCAACCTCTGGATAGACACATGATATGTATCATTTAATTGTCTCTCATTCAGTTGGTTAACAAAACTTTACTAAATGTTAAATATGGTCAGTCATCCTGATGCGGGGTCGGTGAGCCGAGGAGTCGAAAGAAAGATTTCTTAGACTCTCAAGATCTGGCAGTAGTGCTCTTTTATTTAGAGAATAGTATAGAATAGCATGGGGACAGGACCCATGGGCAGTCAGAGCTTCTGCTGCCGCTGCTTCTGCTGCCCCCACTGGCATGGGGACAGAGCCCATGGGCAGGCAGAGCCGCTGCTGCTGCCCCCGCTGGCATGGGGACAGGACCCATGGGCAGGCAGAGCTGGTGCGTGGGGACAGGACCCACAGGCAGTCAGAGCTCCTGCTGCTGCCCCGAGTTGAGGGTTAGGGCTAAATTTAAGGCATAGGTATGTGAGTCATCTCTTTACGAAGACAAAGGAAAGAACATGAAAAAAAGTTAAAATGGTATCAGTGCAGGTGGGGTCTGGTCATTGGGTGATCCCATGACTTGTAGACAAGAATCAAATCGGATTAAGTAAAGGTCAGAAGCCACCACCCTAAATCAGTTACATGAGATTGCCAGACAGCAACCAACTTAAGTTCTTGCCTTCCCCATTAAGAGCCTCTAGGGACAAGGTCATCTCTCCTCTTCTTCCTGGTACAGAGAGGGAGGCACCTTTTACAGATAGAGATTTACCTTACAAATGTAAATGTGTCCCAACGAGGGCAAGTTCCACTCCCCAGAGCCTCCTTGCCTGTCCCAGTTTATCAAAAGCAATCAGCCCCAAACAATCCCGATGCCAAAGAGACATATCCTGGGGTGGCCAATTTCAGGTCCCTACAAGGTCATCCCCCCTTCCTTCACAAGTGCAAATGTCTCTCAAAAGGGCAAGCAAAATTCCAGTCCTTGGAGCCTGCTTCTCATCTGTAGTTTTAAAAGTAACCAGCCTAAAATCCTCATCATAAACCATTTTAAAATTAAGCAGCCTAAAAATCCTAATCAATCCAACTAAGTGTTGGGGACACAGCCATGAGTGATATAGAGCATATTCCCTGGAAAAGCTCATAATCTAGCAGGATGCTCAAAAATAAACAAATCTCAAATTCAAGCCCACCCTTCATTTTCCCTAAGTAATAACCTGAAAAGATGTTTTGCAATTTTAGAATATAAATTTTACCAATGTACATAAAAATAGTCATAAAGTTAATTATAAATTTATATTTATCTATAATATATATTTATATTAAAGTAAATCATACAGTTTCTAAGGAATGACACACATTGGAAGCATTTATGTCCTACCTACAAGGACTATATGAAAGATGCAAAGCAAGTAAAGGATAGCAGAATATGCCCTCCAAAATATGTCACTTTGGTTTATTGATTATTTTGAGCTGTAGACACTTGAAAAACAGCAAATGCAGGGAGAGCCTTCTCTGAACTCCCCTTATCTGTCACAAGACAACCACAAAAAGGAACCAATTGTCATAAATCTACTTCCCATTGGTTTCATCAACCAGGGAAGATTGACTCTTGTCACATGAGAAGAGACTAGAAATCAATGACACTCCCAGACACACTTTCTCAAACACTCATACCTCCCCTCTATTCTTCTAATGTCCCATTCGTCTTTCCTAAAAATCATTTCCTCTCTACCAAGAGGCCTCTGTGGTGAACTGGAATTGGCCACCCCAAGATATGTGTCTTTGGCATGAGGATTATTTTGGGCTGGTTACTTTTGAAAACCGCAGACAGGAAAGAAACTCTGAAAAACAGAGTATACTTACCCTTTGTTAAGAAACATTTACATTGTAAAGGAAATCTCCATCTGTAAAGGTGTCTCCCTCTCTGAACCAGGAAGGGGGATGACCTTATCTCTAGAAACTCTTAATCAATGCCAAAGGCAAGGACTTAAATCTGCATCTTGTTTACTGTACTTGTGTGGTAATCTCCCATAACTGACTCCTCCCACCCCCAACATCCTCCTTTGTCTTTAGCTGAGGATATTTAAGGTGGTGGCTTCAGCCATTTTGGCAAGTTGCTCAGGTTGCCTGAGCCTCTCCCATGTATACATGTTATAAAGCTTTGTTTAATTTTCTCCTGTTATTCTATCTCATGTGAATTTAATTCGTTCTCCACCCAGAAGAACCCACAGCGGGTAGAGGAAATGTCTTCCTCCCCACACCTACATCCCCCTTTCCCTATTAAGATGGTATTTACACCTGAATTCTGAGCCACTTCAGGGAGTTGGTCATTTTTCCCTGGGCATCTCCCACGTATTCATGAGGTGCACATGTTAATCAAATGTCTGTTTGTTTTACTCTTGTTAATCTGTCTTTTATTACAGGAGTCTCAGCTAAGAACTCAGAAGGGTAGAGGACAAATTATTTTTTCTTCCCTATGTAGTCAAAATAGTATGCAAATATCCTAAAATATTAATGCAATTGCTGGTCCTGGAGCTAAATTCCTATTAGTGTTCTCTCTTAAAAAATAAATAAATACCCACAGACACACACACATATGTATATATACTAATGCCTAATAGCACAAATTTAGAAAGCATAGTCAGGGGCCGGCCCAGTGGCGCAGTGGTTAAATGTGCACATTCCACTTCAGTGGCCCGGGGCTCACTGGTTCGGATCCCGGGTGCGGATGTGGCACCGCCTGGCATGCCATGCTGTGGCAGGCGTCCCACATAGAAAGTAGAGGAAGATGGGCATGGATGTTAGATCAGGGACAGTCTCCCTCAGCAAAAAGAGGAGGATTGGCGGCAGATGTTAGCTCAGGGCTAGTCTTTCTCAAAAACACAAAACAAAAAGAAAGCGTAGTCAGTAATCTTAACAGCAGTTGTCAAAAGAAAAAAATACATATGCTAAAGGTAACAGAACCCAAATTGGCCATGGCAAGTAAATGTAATCCAACTCTTAATGTAAGAAGTTAATATCTTACTAATGGGACCTCAGGATCTCTTTCAAAGGGATTTCTTAAAAACACTATGGAAAATACACATTCTCTAAGAAGAAAAAGAAAACATTTAATCTAAATCAACCTGACTGAGTCAGTGTTTGAAAAGTATTTTAGCCTGATTTAAAAAGTCTTTACCAGCCTCACCTAAAGTACCTGTTTGTATTTAAGAGCCATCCTCGAGCCACTGCCTGAGGCCATCAGAGGGTCATTCCTGTTCTTTTCTTTCTTTTTCATGTTGACTAAAGAGGCACTCTAAGCAGCTCTTCTAAGCAAAACAAAACAAAACAAGGAAAAATAATCACCACGGCATTTCTGAAAAGGAATGAAACTGTCCTCTGGAAAACTGAAATTGCATTTGGGAACCGTGTGTTCTGGCTTTAAATGTAGTCAACAAAATTGCTGCTCTCTTAGAAAGGGTTTGTTTGGGATAAGTGAGCTTGCTGTCTGTAGACGGGGCCCCCAGAGAGTTTCCATCACCAACATTGTCTTTTCCTGGACCTCAGAAATTAGAGCCTGCGGTCCCATCCTTGCAGAAGCAGCACAAAAGTGTTCCTAACTTCGTGGGGCTTCTGAGCAGCTTTGGGAGACAGTATCCCACAAAACTCCTTGGGGAGCACCCTGGAATGTTTCGGGGAACCCTAACACAGAGACAGGCGCACATTAGAAGTTCATGGCAAGTTTCCCAATTGGCCTTCCTGGTGCTTTTGTGCTGAGGAAGTTCAAGGCGGTTTGATGATTCTAAACATTATAAGTGTTAGAGACAAAGTGTGAAGTATTCACAACGCAATCTTCTGATAATAATGTGAATTGATAGGTGGGCTCTAAAAACTTGTGCAGCTTTAATGATTTGCCAGGAGAAGCAGCCTGGAGTCACTGAAAAGATAACGCCTCTCAGAGTCAGAAGATCTGGTTTAAGTCTTAGCGCTATCATTTATCATCTCTGTGACCTTGTAAGATATTCCTTAGTTAACCTGCTGGATCCTTTCCTTCCTCATCTGTCTAATGGGGATAATGTCATGAGCACCACACATGATAATGCTTTCTTTCATTCTCTGATTCGGTGGGCATTTTTTTTGAGCCAGGCATTATACGTCAGGCTCTAAGCAAAGGCTGGGAACACAATAGGAAGGAGGCAGTCACAGTCCTGCCTTATGAAAGTAGACATGCTTAGGAAACTGTGAAGCAATCTACGCACGCTGGTTACTGTGTAAGAAGAAGGATGAAATGTGCTGGAGGTGGATAGCGATAACTGATGAGGATTTTAGGCTGGTTAATTTTAAAACTTCAGATGAGAAGCAGGCTCCGAGGAGTGGAATTTGCTTGCCCTTTGATCAGAGACAGTTGCATTTGTGAAGGAAATCTCCATGCCTCCCTCTCTGCGCCAGGAGGAAGGGGGGATAGCCTTATCTCTGGAAACTCTTAATGGGGAAGGCAAGAACTTAAGTTGTTTACTGTCTGGCAACCTCATGTAATTGACCCCCCACCCCAAAATCCTCCTTTGTCTTTAGTTGAAGATAATATTTGAGCGGTGACTTCTGCCATTTACTCAATCCGGTTTGATTCTTATCTAAAAGTTGTGGGAGCACCCAATGGTCGGACCCTACCGGCACTAGTACCATTTTAACTTTTTTTTCTTTATCTCATAAAGAGATGACTCAAATACCCATGCCTTAAATTTAGCCTTACTCTCCACCCAACTTTGCAGCAGAAGCAGCAGCAGCAGGAGCTCTGACTGCCCGTGGGTCCTGTCCCCACGCACCAGCTCTGCCTGCCCATGGGTCCTGTCCCCATGCCAGCGGGGGCAGCAGCAGCAGCTCTGCCTGCCCATAGGCCCTGTCCTCATGCTATTCTATACTATTCTCTAAATAAAAGAGCACTACTGCCAGATCTTAAGAGTCTAAGAAATCTTTCTTTCGACTCCTTGGCTCACCGACCCCGCATCAATAACCAATTCCGTTTCTGGTAATAAATAACAAAAATCATTATTCAACACTGAGCTGATTAAAAGAAAAACACATACGCATGCCAGATTAAGTTTTTCTCTATTATATCAGGTCCCTCAGATAAAACAAATTTCTAGGAGGTGATAGAGAAATTAACCTGGTTCCTCCAGCCAGAGTCCAATCAGTGTAAAGCCACAGATAAGACGCTAGTCTTATTGGCAGTGAGATTTGAATATGGTTCAAAAAGCCCAATGCTGAATTTCACTTATGCATCAAGTTAATTATTGATGGGATACATAAAAAAAAAAAACCTCAAGGAAACAGTTCAACAAAACTTAGTAATTATATGCCAAATATGTTTTTTAAGTATTCCTATCAAAAAATAAAAGGACACTGTTCATCTTGTAAAGCAATGTAGTGTCAAGATATTTTTAAGTCCTAATTTAAATCTTATAAACAATTTTTTGAAAAATTTAAATAACAGAATCTATTATCAAAACTAAACTTTATGCTTTAAAAAATATCAGAACTTCAGCATTGAATTTGATCTTAAAGATAACTTTCAGATAAGGAAATAAAATAACGAGAAGTAAAAATTTTACATAAGTTCACAAAGCCTTTTAATGGCAAACTAGGGATATGAACATGAACACATGTTAATCTAGGCGTTCCCTCTATAAAAGCTTCCTTTTACTTCATAAATTAATAATATAATACAAAAAAAGAATACGAAAATAGTGATTGCAATGAAATAAATGACTGAAGAGCACTGTCATTAGTGAGGAATAATAATAAAACACTATTTCATTTATATAACAATCTTCACTCATTCATTACTTGACAAGACTTTTTTCTTAATAACTACTCAGTAGTCATTTCTGTACATGCAAAAATTAATAAGACACAGCCCTGACTCTTTGGGATCACCCAGTGCGGAAAGAGAGAGGCTCACAATCAGGTCATATGAAAGGTCATAAAGAAGGATTTCACTACCTTTAAAGGAAGTTTCAAGGTCTGAGGAAGAGCAAAACCCATGAATCAGGCTCTGCCGTCTGCCAGTAGATATTCTGTAGAAAGGAAGGTCTGGGGGTAGCCGGGGAACCACTGCACACAAGTGGAGAAGGTGGGTTAGTTTAGCGTGGGTGTAGGAGAAGACGGACAGGGTCAATTCGAGTCTGGCAGCCTTGCTTTCCTTGTCGATGACTTGGCATTAATGCTTGTCTCATAGGTGGTTATCAAGAATAAAAAAGGGAGTGTCATGATGACAATATTAATAAAACACTTATAGAAAATCTAATAGTCAAATCCCTCAACAAGAATAATTCAGACAGAAGGCGACTGGTGATTGGCACATACCCTCCATGGCAGGCATACCCAAGGTCATCTCATTAGCTTTTCTGTGATAAGAACAACTCCACTCCTCGCCTCCCTGCCTCATTTTACATGGTTGAATTTTTTGATCCATTTGTAGCATAATGCTGGATTTTTAATGTACCACTAAAAACTATTTACTAATTTTTTTTTTTTTTAAGATTTTATTTTTCCTTTTTCTCCCAAAGTCCCCTGGTACATAGTTGTGCATTTTTAGTTGTGGGTCCCTCTAGTTGTGGCATGTGGGATGCCGCGCCAGCATGGCTTGACGAGCAGTGCCATGTACGCGCCCAGGATTCGAACTGGCGAAACCCTGGGCCTCTGAAGCAGAGCGCAGGAACCCAACCACTGGGCCACGGGCCCGGCCCCTACTAATTGTTTATATTATTCCATGCACTCCTTTCATTTAATTCTTACAACTCGAGGAGGAAGAGAACTCTTATCCTCTCTTAGAGAGTTTAGAGAGGGTAAGTAATTCGCTCAAAGTCACAAGGCACAGAAGTGAGTGAGGCCAGAATTCGAAGCTAGGGCGTCTGACTCCTGAGGCTCTGTCAGTCTAATTAAGAGGTTGGCAAACCGAAGCCCACAGACCCATCCTGCCCGCTGCCTGTTTCTGTGCAGCCCACAGCCAAGAACGGCTTTTACATTTTTAAGTGGTTGGAAGTACTGCACTCCACTGTCATCAAACGCTGAATGGTTGGAAATTAGCTTGTAGTGTCGACTTGATAATGTTTCTTAACGAATTCAACATAAAATTACAAGATAAAAGAGTGCTTATAGGCAAAATTTATATTGCAGTAAAGTCATTACTATGACAATTAATGCTGTTTAAAACAAAGTAATGTAAAGCTCCTTTATACATGTTGTGTACTATTAAAAGTTAAAACATAAAACAAATCTCCATTCCCACACAAATGTACAGGAGACAATATTTTCCAACAGCATTTTTCAGACCTTAATCAAAATGCAAGGGAGAAAAAACCCTCCATATTTCAAAATTCAATTAACCGTGCAATTGAGGCGCTTTTGTCTAATCTTCCTTTGGAAGTTACTAATATGCAATGTAATGACATGCTAAAATCAAATATAAAGAGAAAAATAGAACAGAATTCTATATGCCTTCCAACCAATAAATATGCTCAATTAAAATTATATGTTCCCATATTGACATCAGTGTTTGGCAATACTGTGTGAAAAAATATTTTCAAAGATGAAATACTTAAAATCTCATTATGGATCAACATCAGATGAATTTGAACTCGATTTTGATGATAGTGAAAACTAAGTTTGAATCTCAATTAAACAAATTCTTGCCCCCCCAAAAGAAAATTCCATTCTTCTCATTAGTAGCCCTGTATTTTTAAAAATGAACTTAATTATCATCATTATATTTTGAATTTCATCAATAAAAAATTTGTGGAAATTTTTCTTTCATATAAATACCTACATAATATCCTCAATTTTCACCTCATGGCCTGCAAAGCCTAAAATGTTTACTATCTGATCCTTTACAGGAAAAGTTTGCAGGCCCCTATTCCAATGCAAACAAGAGCTGGTTTCATGAAATTTCTCTTCCAAAGTTGTCTGCTAAATAGCTTTACCTAAACAGCAATTCCCAGTGTCACTTCAGTTGTCTCCAAAAGATTTAGGTAAAAATTGCAAGGTGTAAAAGATTTTGTTTTCATAGACTTTCTGTCTCCTTCTAAAACCCCTGCCTGTTGCTGACCAGTCCCCTTCCATCCCCTGCCCCACGTCACCTCTACAGATACAGGTAGTATTTTCATGCTCCCTACTCATTAATCATTCTCCTCCTCATCACCAAAGGCTTTCCTTGGACTCCAAATTTTTGCTTCTCTTTTCCTGACTCTGTCACATTTCTTAGCTTTGAATGCTTAGCTGTCCTCAAGTCTACACCATTTGGTGTGGGCAGGGTTTTGGATCCCCAGGGAGTGAGGGTCCTGGCTCCCCCTAACTATTCTGTTCTCTAAAGGAAGCTCTCAGCCTACGTGAGTGAACCCACTGATATCATACCACATTTTCTTCAAGATCTAAGAAACAACTATTCACGAGTTGTTCAAGACCCATGAAGAACTAGTTCCCAAGTTTTGAGGAGAGGAGGCCTTCGATGGAGGCAACATATAAGGCAAAGATTATGAAAAGGATCAACAAAACACATTCCAACACCAATAACCAAGGCAAGCTGTTTAAACCCAGCAATGGGGTCCCCAGGAGAATGGAGAGTACTGAGGCTATTTCGCTCAGAATGACTTCTGAAATGATTTTACTCAGGCTAGCTTCAGAGGATCTTTATCCCTGCAGGTCACCCGGTGTCACGACCAGGAGAATAACAGGAAGAAAATGGTGGGAGAAGGCAGAACCAGTAATATTCTCATAAAAGGAATTTACACCACATGCAAAACTAATCTAATCTTTCTGGAGTTATTTTCTTTTTAAAAGGGAAATATTAGTGCACAAATGGCTTTCTAATTGGTAACCTATGTGAGGGATATAATTCTGAACCGGTGTTCTACTCACTTGAGTATTTCATACTTAGAGTGTGGGGAGCACTTCACACAGCTATTATTTGACATGTAAAATCCTTGTCTATGGAGAGACTTTCCTTTTTTTTTTTTTTTAGAAGATACTAAAAGGGGACTTAGGGAAAGAAAATATGAAAGGAGCCGGAAATGTAATTGCCATTAAGTGTTTAAATGTAGTAGAATGAAAAGTGACTAGATGTTCGTGTTAATGGAGAAATAGTACAAAAATAAACGAGCTTAAATCCCCGAAGAAATTGACATGACATAGAAAAATACACATTCCAAATGCCAGGGCAAGGATTTCCAAAATTGTGAAGTAATATAGATTGTCTTTACTTTCCTGCTTTGATTCGTAAACTATCTTCTTTGCAACCCACCATTAGTGTATGAATTACACATATGTCGACTGATAATAACAGCATGAGATATAATGTAGTTTCCAATGACGTACTTTATTAATTACATTCCCATGATGAGAATCAATGGTAAATAGAACAGGTCTGCTTTAGCCCGGACTATCTTAAACAGCCGTGCTCAATTTACATATTTATTCCCAAGCTAAGCCCTTCATTGTGTCCTCTTTTCACTCAAAAGGTTTCCTCACCCGGGCAAGGCCACCAATGCTGCCTTCTTCCAGGTCTAACCCAGACTTGCACATCTGGATCCCTGTCTTACCTGTCATTCTGACTTGGGCAGGTTGAACACCTTAGGCCACCTTGCTCAGTAGCTACTCAGTCCTTTATTGTGGATAATTCTAATGCGTGCTGATGCTCTTTCAAATGGGTAAAAATCATATCACAATTCCGTGATAAAAAATATGCAAAGAACCTGACATTTAATTTCCATGTGTTTTATAGACAGCTATTGCTATTTTACTATTCCTTGACATTTAGTTCCATGTTTTCTTTTCTCTTTTCTTTCCATGCAAGCCTTCACTTGGTCCATTTATTTCAAAAGTAGGGTTAGATTTGCTTTTATATTTTATTTTAGTCTCTATCAGATTATATTACAGAACAGATTATTATTTTTTCTACTAACCATATAATTCTAGGGAAGTGCATGTGCCAAAATATTCCATTATTAAATAATCGTCTTTGCCAAAGTCAATGCCTGAATATCAAGACGGTATGAGGTTAATGAAAAATGCTTTGAAAACCCATAAACATGTGGTGTATCTCATGTTACCAGGTGGGAAATGTGGGTTAAAGGCCAGAGAAAGATGGATAAGAAACAGGAGAGATGATTGTCACATCTTTGGGTTTTAGTTTCTAATCTAAACGCTTTCCATTACTGAGAATAGTTCAAGAGCAGCCCCTTTAAGCTAAATTCTGTAAAGAAGGGAACATGCAAAGCAAATCTCCAAGATTCCTTTTTAAGGTTTAAAATCATTACAGACGGAATTATTAGAAATAAGGAAAATGGTGGCACCTATGAAATGGAAGGCACAATTAGATTCAACAGCAATGACAATCTACAAACGTTCAGGCTCTCGCTGAATCGTTATTTAAGTGAGCACGAACATCAAGCTGTAACAAGTATAGACTTTGAGAAAATCAGCATGCTACAGAAAAGCCATCTGCAATTGTAAAAGACAGAGGGGAGATGAAGGATTCTAAAACATACTCGGGAAATAAATGTGCAGTTAGTACCACTCAGAAATAATGCAAGAGGAGAATGAGGCTGATGTGAATGAGTAGGAAAATTATGAAAGTCCTTGAACGGAAGTAAGAAAGCATGTGTCAAACATAGCGTTGCACTAGAAATTGCTACTAAAACAAAGCAGAGTTAAGAGCAAGGATAAACTATTAGAAAAACCATCATTATGATGGACTTACTTGTAAAGTAAGCAAGCAGAAGAAAGATGTAAATATGTATAGCGGAAATAAACCACATTAAGCAAGCATATAGTGCAATTTTAGTTCCAGTGCATTATAAGAGCATAGTTCATAATATCTCTTGAAAACAATAATATACCCTATTCCTGAATTCTGTTAGACTTCTTAAATACCTTCACTTACCTTGTCAAAGCAGCTTTTCTTCCTTATGCACAGTAACCACCGATGTCAACAAGAGGGGTGGTTAAACTGAATTCACTAATGAGGGTTGGGTTTTGTGACCTCTCGGTGAAACATTATGACACTCCTTAAAGGACAACAGATTGTAGTTGAAAGATAATTAAATCAGGACCCAGGTTCCAGTTCAGTTATGTGACATTGGACAGCAAAGCTAAACTCTTCCAGCATCAGCTGCTTCATCTACAAAATGTGTGTACTAATTACTCCTTCAGAGGGATCACTTAAGAAGGAAATATCAAGCACCTAATACTGTTCCCAGGAGTGATCAATATTAACTCTCTTCTTCCTCCAAATCCTGAAGGTTCTGGCAAACCTTGAATTCTGCGATGTCACGGCTGAGCTCACTAATGAAGAAAATAGTACCTATGAATAGGCATGAAGAGGAAATCCATTAATGATGAAAAAACTTGGCTGAAAAGTGGTACTGTCACTTTTTCATCAGATTCCTTCAGGGAATGTCCACCATATAAAAAGCTGTAGCTTTAGGTAGCTGACAGCAGTGGACAGTTTTGCTTGGAATCAGAGATAAGCTCAGCATGAACAAAATGTCTAACCATTCGGAAGCAGAAATAGGACAGCAAACATTATGCACAGTACAGTGCCATGCCCCCTGTGGGCACTCAAAATATAATCCATGGTGATTATGACAATGATGAAGAGGACCAGACCCCACAATCAGTTTCAAGAGCCATTAGCGAAAAGCCGCGCACTTATGAGGGAGCGGTTGCCTCCTCTGTGGCCTTGACTGAGTCCGTTTTCACCCACTGGGTTACAGGGCAGTGATGTAAGCAGCACGGGGCTTTGAGAAGACAGGAAATGGTCTGTTTTGTGACCCAAATAAAATGCTGACTGCCTGTCATGAAACCATTTTCCATTTCTGCCCTGAAACCTTATTTACATTTTTTCTTAAACGTTCTATCTTAGGGATACTAAATTCTTCTAGGAAAAAATATTTCCTGCAAGTTATTTGTATCCGAAAGCTATCAACTTAAGGCTATAGCTTTGAAGTTGCTTTAACTGTCCAACGTAAAGCCAAGAAAATCTCTATTTTCAAATAAGGCGATGATCAGGAGAAAGCCTAAATAAATGAATAAATATATAGAACGAAAAGAATTGAGAAATGCTTTTCTGTTTTTTCTAATTTTTCTACAGTAGGCACGTGGCAGAAACTGCTTGTCACTTGCCACTATCTATCTTCCCCTTCCTCCTTGCTAACAGAACTCCAATTTTATTGGAGATGATCATCAATGTCCTCAGTAATATATAAATATCTTCACTTCTCCAAATAACTTTGCAGCTAGGAAAAGCCACATTACCCAATTCTGGCCAGTAAGATAGAGGCAGACATATCTGGGGAAAGCATCCCTTCTGAACACAAGACAAAGCCGGATGGGAAAGGCTTCTGGACCTTTCCCTTTCTTGCCTGGAAAAGGAATGTGATGCCTGGAGGGGCAGCAGCCCTCTTGAGATATGAGTGCAAAGGCCATACACACTGAGGAGGGCAGAGCGGGGAAGCAGGAGTTTGAATCCTTGATGACCTTGCGGTGCTTCAGCTACAGCAGCCCTGGACTACCTGTCTCCACACCACCTTGTATGAGAGAAAAATAATCCCTTTCTGTGTTTAAGGCACTGTTTTTCAGGTTTTCTATAGCTCAGAGCTGAACATGATGTTATGTAGAGCATGTGCTGTTGGCACAATTTTTTTTTTTTTGAGGAAGATTAGCCCTGAGCTAACAGCCACTGCCAATCCTCCTCTTTCTGCTGAGGAAGATTGGCTGTTAGCTAACATCTGTGCTCATTTTCCTCTATTTTATATGTGGGATGCCTGCCACAGCATGGCTTGATAAGCCATGCTGTGTACATAGTTCCATGCCTGGGATTCAAACCAGCAAACCCCGGGCCGCCAAAGCAGAGCGTGGGAACTTAACCACTATGCCGCCAGGCTGGCCCCAGCAAAATTGTTTTTAACTCTAAAACATATGAGGCTTGGAAACCTAATGGGACTGGATAAGCTCTAACGGGGGCTTTTCTTTGTCAAGGTTCTGGTAGAAGGAGCCTGTCCAGGAGGAAAAAGATGAAGAAAAGTTCATGGATCTGAGCAATCAGCCCTTATCCATCCTACGGGTGACTCTGAGTCCAAAATTCACCTAAAGGATAGAGTGTTGCCCTCTCATGCAAATTGCCTTGAAAACCTTTGTCCTTTAAAGCCAAGAAGAGACTGGCCGCTGTAACTAGGGAAAAACAATCTGAGACGCCAGAGACAGAAAATGAAGAGGCATTTATTTCAGGTGCCAGACAGAGGGTTAAGACTCAGTTCCTCCCTAGGGTTGGGGTCCTGAGACCCGATGCTCCACGAGACTATATTATCTGCAATTCCGATCCTATTTAACCAAGCCCCCGTGCTGCCTCATCTCCTCATCTTGCCTTGACTTTGTTCCTGGAAGAGTCTGCACCGACTGCTAGCTTCACTGCCAGCCTCGATCCTGCCAGTTTCTTGTCCTGTCTACATGCCTGCCTCCTGAAGCCCTTCAACCTGGCTGTGCACCACACCTTGTATTCTGTTCAAGTCCCCGTTAAGTAGGTCCAGGCTCCTCTTTCCCATATCCTTAATTTCTCCCTCTCTTATTTAGCTGAATGAGAAGGCAACCAGATCTCTTAGCCGAAAAATATGGGAAAAGGGCAAATTAAGAGCTTCTTTTAATGAGGCGGACTTTTTGCAAACTCTGTAAAATAATCACAAGGCTTAGTGCTGAAGAATCCCAAATAGCACTTCCAAGGTGTATTTCTTAGGATGCTTTTCAAGGTCAAACGGATTTGGGAAAAGAGTGTTCCATACTTCCCGTTCAGAGATCCACAATGAACAATTAAGACCTGTAGAAGTCCACACAAAAGAAACCATCTTTACCTTCTTTTTTTTAATCCAATGCTTCCCCAAACTCCATTTTTCTTGAAACACTTTTTTCAAATAACAGCCCATGGAACAGAATTTGGGAAAGGCTAACCTAGAGCATGAAGTCAAATTTTTAAAATAAGTGAGAGGGAGAACATCTGTTGACTTCAGGCAGGAGACAAGACAACTTAACTTCACAGTATATTCAATAAATAATGTCTTTTATTTTCTTTTTTTTAAGGTATGCTTTTTGGTGAGGAAGATTGGCCCTGAGCTAACATCTGTTGCCGAGCTTCCTCTTTTTTTTTTCTTCCCAAAGTCCCAGTACATAGTTGCATATCCTGGTTGTAAGTCATTCTAGTTCCTCTATGTGAGACACCACCACAGCATGGCCTGATGAGTGGTGCCATGTCCGCACCCAGGATCCCAACTGGCGAACCCTGGGCTGCCGAAGTAGAGCACGTAAACTTAACCTCTCAGCCACGGGGACGGCCCCATAAATAATGTCTTAAGTACTAGACCAAACAAGTTCAAAACTAGTAAGAAAGATCTTGAGTTTGACAATAAGCATTTGTTTCCTTGAACTTTACTCTAAAACTTGGTTTCAACACAAAGTATGTGTTTGATGCCATTGAATCCTAGGTAGTTTGATATCACTTTTTATTTTCAAAGTTTAGAAAATCTCATGGTTAAAAATTTGAATTTTAGAAGAAACACAAACAGTGACTAGTAGTTTGGTGCATATGACCAATGTTCCTCTGTAAACTTGTGATACTTTTCTCAAAGCAGCAAAAGTAGATAGAAAGAAAATGTTAGCTTTTTAAGGACTGAAGCTATGCTTTATGACTATAAAAAAAGTTATATTATTGCACCAGTATTATTTATTAATGTGTACAGAGATATGCACATTTATATATGTGTTCCCACATACATATATGTATGTACTCTATATCTAGATGTTTGATATGCAGTTCATACACATATCAACACCTAGGTATATTTATTTGATTTGTTCTCACCATCAAGAGATAGTTAAAATGGATATGAAAAGAATACTATATTACGAGCAGTACAAGTCAGAAGTGTTAAATACAAATGTCAGGAAGTTATAGATCCCTAGATAATGTATGAATCATAGGGTGAGAGAATTGCTATTTTCAAGCTAATATTTGACCAAAGGAGTTCACCATGTCTTTAACTTTATGCTCTTAATTCCATTACATAAAATTATTTAGGGCTACATTTTTCAAACCTGTTTAATTCATGGACATAGACACTTGAAATCATAGAGTTGGAAGGGACCTGAGAAATCACCATGTCCAGATCCTCTGATTTTATGGATAATGAAGCTAAGATCCCAAAACACAGGTGATCTAACTCGTGCTGGGAATATGTCAATAGCTGAGCTAAAACCAAAACTATTTTTCCTGATTTTCAATCAGGGCTCTGTGTCAGCAGATGAACACAAGTTGGTGGATCTCCAGACTCAGGATTCCTCTCCTACAATGCAGTTCACTGCATGTGGAGCCATCCATTTGGCCCTTTGAGTCACTTCTGTGAGACTTGAGAAAAAGGGGAACAGACACAAACATGATGATGCTCATGTTGCTTGCCCTCTGTGAGTAATAAAGTCATTTGTCTCTGATCCAAGAGTCTCATGTCTTCTGCCAAAATCTATGAAACAGTAATAGGCTAATTTATTAGCTTGTAAGTAGAATAAAATCAAATGCCAGGCCTGTGATAAGCCTCATAGAAAAGTTGGGAATTATTACTTCCTATTCTATTTTATGGGAAGCTAACTGTAGGATTTGCATTCTTTCTTTCTTAAATGTTTGATAGACTTCACCAATAAAGCCATTTGAGACTCAAGGTTTACTTGCGGGGGATTTTGACAATAAATTCAACTCCATTATTATGGAGCTACTCAGATTTTCCATTACATCAGCTTTGATAATGTGCTTTTCAAGGCATTTGTTCATTTCATCTAAATTGTCATATACATTGGCACACAGATATTCATAAAATTCCTTTATTATCCCTTTAATATCCATAACATATGAAAAAAAGCAAAACTCTCATTTATTCCTGAAAGTAGTAGTTTTGGTTTTCTTTTTAACTTTTTTGGTCCTTATCAATCTAGCTATAGTTTGATCAATTTTATTAATCTTTTCAGAGAACTTACTTTTGACTTTATTGATTTTCTCCATTGTTTGTTTTATATTTCTTGATTTCCACTCTTATATTTATTACTTTAGTCCTTTTATATAGTTGGGTTTATACTGTTTGTCTTTTTCTAGCTTCTTAGGGTGGAAATTTAGAGTGATCTTAAATCTTTTTTTCTCTCCTAATTTAAGAATTTTCCTTTAAGTACTGCTCTACAACATTCCACAAATTTTCATAGGCTATATTTTTGTTATAATTTTACTCAAATTAAGTTTTCCTTTTCTTTGTGATTTTTTTTCCTTGACCCCTCTGAGAGTTATTTAATTTTCAAATGTCTGGGCTTTTCAAGATATCTTACATTTTTGATTTCTAATTTAAGTGTCATTATCAGTTAACATGATTTAAAACCTCAAGCCTTTTTTAAATTTATTGAATACGCTTCATTTCCCAACATATGTTTTATCTTGGAGATTTCACTATATGCACTTCATAAGGGATGTTAAAATCTCGGTTGGATTTGTCTATTTCTCCTATTAATTCTACCAGTGTTTGCTTTGGGTTTTTTGACATCAGCATAGTTTATCCTTTAGGTTTCAACTCCCAGGGTCACCATATGAAGGATGTCAGATTTGCTTTTGATTTTGTATCCAATGCTGCCAATCGATCATACCTTCCTAGTCTTTCTGCATGTATGAATAATTGTGTGGGGAGGTTGTTGTTTCAGAGCACTGTGGATGAATTCTTGAACAACAAGCTCTCAGGATGCCATTATTCCCTGAGAACATCAACTCTGTGCACTAATGCTATGTTGAACAAAATCTACTTCTAATCAAGCAAAATCAGGACAAGAAGGCATGGTGTACAAAATAATAGAATGTCACAGGCATTGCCCAATCAGAATGGACAATGGTAAATATCTTGAAGCAATACGTGGTAGAACATGCTGCTTGCCTAGCCAATATCCATTCTCTCTTTTGTTTTTACCAAAAGAACCCTCATTTAATTTTTATTGGCAATACAGCCAAAAAAATCCCCCTACCACTTCCCAGACTCTATTATAGCAATGGCTGACCATATAACATGGTTTGGTCAATGAGATTAGCTGAAACCTACCAGGAATTCCTATGTAGTTTTGCTTTCCTTGCATAGGTGCCAGCCCTTCCTCCTCAAAGCTTTCTTATTCTTCCTGCCTGGAATACAAAGGGAGGTAGAGGTGGAGAACACTATCTTGCACCGTGAAGTACCTGTGAGGATAAAGGAACAAAAATACAAAATAAGTCCAAGATGTTGATGATATCATGATGCCACTCCACCAACCTCACTTTCCTATGTCCAGGAGACATAATATGTGAGAAGAAAAAACCCCTATTTGGTTAAGCTACCATAATTGTGTTTCTGTTATCTGCAGCTGAATGTAATCCCTAATTAATACCACAAGACAAAGTCCTAAGAAATTCATGACTATATCAGAAGCCAAAGGCAAACTTCTACCTGAGAGTTACACTTTCCCATTTTCTACTCTTCTAGAGTAGTTTCTATAGAGAATAAACTTGAAAACTTTCTATGTTATCATGCAAAGAACTCAGTGTGGACTTTGCCCCATTATGCATCATTTTGGTAATCGAAAGTCCTCCAAGCAGTGTTTTCCTCCCTTTGAAATAGCCCTACTTTTTCTAAAATGAAACATTAAGCCCAGGTTGTACCAAGAAGACTGTTGATTGCCCTTCAGTAAAACAATTCAAATTCCTACACAGTTTGAAAGACATTGCAAGGTGAAATTTGTACAAAATTATTTTCCTATCTGGCATCTCTGCGAATGTGTTTCTGTAACTGCCTTTTCTGTCTGAGCTGATGTTGTGCTTAACTCGTTTCTTTTGGGGAGTTTCAAATTCCCAATGTGTAGGCCTAATCCCTTTTGCATTAGCAGTCACCTCAGAAGCAAGTTCTAACATGCATGTGCCGAGGAATTAATCAAAACCACTTATAATCATGCTGTCACATCAATGTCTACTGAAGCAAATTTCCACAGCTAAAATCGACAGTAATTCCAGTCGGCATTTAGGATAGGCCCTAGTCAAGAGTTAATACACGAATAGAATGCAGCGTTTCTCAGCTTTGCTAATCTAACCTAAAATATTTTGTAAAGGTGAGCGCTCATCCCTGAAAGATTGTAAAACATGTGTATGCACGTGAGGGTACGAGTGCATGGGCACACACACACACACACACACACACACACACACACACACACACACTCCTTAGCATCTTCCAATTTCTTCACAAATGAACACAGTGGAACAGAAAAACCCAGGTGTCAGTATTTAGCAAGTAAGCAAAAAGTCCAGAGCTTTAAACATCTAATAGCATTGAGTCTGACAAACTTTTCAAGTCCAAGAAATTAATAATGGAAAATAGAGCCTATTGTGGCTTAACTGCTAGTTCAAATTGGGTCCAAACCCATAATCATTAGGTCAGAAATGCCAAAGAATCCTTCTTGAGGCTTAACAGATAAACTCTGAACCCTGCCTGCATAAAATGAACATCAAAATATTGTTCTTGTTTTTTTTTTTAACGGGTTTCAAGACATCTACAAATTACATAAGACAGAATTTTTCTGTTCACTTAGGTAACTGATTAAAATTATATGCTGGAACTTTGGGCAAGAAATGATCTTACATTTGGCTACTGAAATGGACCCTTCTGTTCTGTTAGGAATACGTATCCATTTTACTATATTATAACCATTATGTTCTCATTAAGACATCAAATACAATAGACTGGGCTCAATCACCTCCTGAGATTCCTATTTGTCCTATTACGCAGGTAGAGATGGATATACATAGAGCTGACAAGTTATCTTCCAGCCGTATAAATGTGATTGAGAATTCTAGGACATGCCCACCTGTCTTAAACAAGCTTACTGTATTTATATGTGACCTTTAGTTAATGATATAACCTGCTTTATATGGTCTGTCAAGCTCAGGATTGAGTATTTTTCCTTAAACTTTGCACACCTTTGATGGCTTCATGCTAGCCAGGTCCATCTGCTGCTGTCATTTCACAGCTATCAATTTCAGTGTTGCCTTACTTCAAATCATGCCTCAACACAATCCAGCTGAGCTTGGAATGTCCGCAAAGTAGATAACATGGCATAACGAGATAATTCAAGCATTTCTGTTTTAAACTCCGGGTCCATTCTCAGTTCAAGACCTTTCCTGTGGGCTCTTTTTCTTCTTTGTAGCGGCCAGAAAGAGTTGGCTTAGTCTCTGCTCTTGTTATCAGCTGAGATCTCCCACTCTGTCCATTGCTTCCACTTCTCCAAATGCCTTGTTGTCCCTTAAAACAAGCACACGGGTTGTTAATGTCTTCAGAGTTTTGCAGTTACACATTATGTGAAACCAGCAATCATTAAAAACAACAACAATGAATCTGCAAGTGAAAGATTTCAAATCTCTTACACTCTTGGTCTGTGGTCTAAAACGACTAAGTCCTGAGCCAGCCCTGATGGCCTAGTGGTTAAAGTTCAGTGTGCTCTGCTTCGGAGGCCCAGTTTCCTTTCACGGACACAGAACCATACTACCTGTCTGTCAGTTGCCATGCTGTGGTGGCAGCTCACATAGAAGAACAGAAAGACTTACAGTATGATGTACAACCACGTACTGGGGCTTTGGGGAGGGGAAAAAAAGGAAGATTGCCAACAGATGTTAGCTCAGGGCGAAACTTTCCCTGTAATCAATCAATCAATCAATCAATAAAATGTCTAAGTCCCTCCCTGAGATGCTGGCTGAAAGATAGGAAGATTTCTGCTCTCAGCTTTTATGTCTTAAGAGGAGCTCCTCACTGAACCCTTCATCCACATTCTGAACCAATTGAGACAGATAACAGTTGCCTCTTTGCCTCAAGTAGGAATTCTGCATTTTTGAAGAACGATTACCCTGATTATCTGCTCGCTGGAACCAATGTGGTCCCCACCAGAAGTCTCATGTTTATAGTAATTGCCTTCTGAGATCTGATTCCTTTTTGTCTTTCAATTTGCCCAGTAAAACATAATTTATGTTGACAAAGTTGTTTTAATTCTTTGCATTAATAATCATACAGGAATTGTGGAGGAAACTATCTTCAAAAATGGTTGGCAACCAAGATGACAATGCTACATGAAGCAAATATACAAAAGCGCTAATGTTCTCAATCCTTTCCAAAATTGCCAAATACTACGAATTTCAAAATTCTGCTGTGAAGGTTTAAAGCTCACTCATCTTATGATGAATTATAGAAAATACTTAACTGACTAAATCAGCTTCCTCTAGAAAATGTTATTACACAGCTTTAGTATCCCTGCCTTTCTTGCTTGCTAACTACCTCGGAGTTAGATGAAATAGGGTCCTTTAGAGGTTGATAAGTGAAACTTTAAAAAGTAGATAATTTTATCTTATAAAAGCTTTTCCAGAAAAAAACAAAAACTGCACAAGTTAGTTTATGAGCTTAATATCTTGATATTAAAATTGAGTACGAACAATATAAAAGAAAAAGAAATATAGTCTTAGTCCACTTCTGAATACAAATGAGAAAATACTAAACAAAATATTAGCCAAATAAATTCAAAACTCTATTAAGAATAATACAGTGTGAACTGGCAGAGACTGTCTCAGGAAGCCCACAATGGTTTACTGATCAAAACTCTATCAATGTAATTCATCACAATAGTGGATGAAAAAAGAAAGATAAATAATCATCTCAGTAGATATAGAAAAAGCATTTAATAAATTTTACACTTATTTAATGAACATGAAGCAAATATGAAGTCTTTAACTTGATAAAATTTTATGACTACTACTATTCAATATAGAAGTGAAAGTCCTGGCCAACACAATAAGACAAAGAAAATAATTAGCAATGATAAGAATTGGAAAAGAAGAGAGAAAAACTGTCATTATTTATAAATGATAAGATTATCTACGTAGAATACCCAAGAGAATGAACAAATGAGAGTATCTAATAAAAGCATTATGTGAAATTGCCAGGTAGAAGGTAAACTTTAAAGATTAATAGCATTTTGCTACCACTAGTCTCAACATATTGGTTCCTCTAAAAGTCGATAAATAAAGCTTTAAAACAGATATAATCCTTATCTTTAAAAAGCAGGCAAACTCATTTTATGAGCCTAGTATGACCCCAATATTTACTTGTCAATTCCAGTTACGTACTTCACATATGTCACAGCGTAGAGACTAAGAGCAAGATTGCCTTGGGTTCAAATCTTGGCTCTGTCACTTACTACGTATGTGAACTTAGGCAAGTTACATAACCACTTTCTGCCTCATTTTTCTTGTCTATAAAATGAGAATAATAATGATGATGATGATGACAACACCATTTAGGATATTGTGAGGATTAAGTGACTTAAGACTTGGAAAACACTTGAATAATACCTACCACAAAGTTGATGTCTCAGAAAATTTAGCTATTCTTCTTATTATAGAACTAACATATTCATACATTAGGTATTATTTGCCTAAAAAATAAAAATGTTTAAATAAAATTAAAAATAAACATATATAGAAGTATTAATATTTTCTTCTCTTCCCCATTTGGGTGTACACATTTCACATTGGAATCCGACACCTTACACAGTAAAAACCAACTAAAAATATGATAGAAGACAATATGCCACTCAAAATATTAACCCAAACTATGAAATAACTAGGAATTAAACCAATAAAGAAAGCACAACATCTTCATAGAGAAACGTATAAAATTTCTAAAGCTAATCAAATAAGACCTTAATAAAAGAAGGTATGTGAACATTGTAAAGCTATTAATGGTTTCCCAAGTTTATCTATAAATTCAGTGGCTTTATAATCAATATCTCAGCAGAATTTGGGAGAGAACATGAAATGTTTATCCTAAATATAACTGGAAAGTGTGAACCTTCATACAAAGCTAATATAATTTTGAGAAGGAAGACGACAAGTGGGAGCTCACAAGATATAAGACACATTATAATATCAGTCATAAAAATAGTATAGAATTGGTGCAGGAACAAGTAGATCAATGAAACAGCATACAGAGACCAATCAGATTTATATATAAAGGATAACTTTGCATATAGCATATAACAATGATGGCATCATAGATAAAAGTCCTAAATGTAAACACAAATGTTTTAGTCCAATTTCCCCAGGTTAGGCTGCATAAAAAACCACCCCAAAGTCTCAGTGGTATCCAACAACAAACAATTTATTTCTCCCTCACAAGTTTATGATCAGATGAGAGAACTCACATTCAATTGAGCAAAGGTGGTCCAATGACCAGTGCTGACTACGGTGTGGCGGCATCTATTCCTCTACGGGAACACATGGCAAGGCTGGGGTTAATGATACTGCTGTGAGGAAGAGAGTGAATAATTGGGAATAACAATCAATCTATCACAATAAAACTATAAACAAAGCTAATAGAAAAAAACGTAGGGAGATATTTTATGAACTCGAGATGACCTTGGATTTGGGGGGAAAGTACAAATCATAATGTACTTTTAAATTTGAATAAATGAAAAGTAAAACTTCCTATTCAAGGTAGAAAAAGCTAGCTGATGTATGACGGATTGGGAAAGGAAATTAGCATCATATGGGGGTTATTTTCTGGAATATAACAAGATTTGTAATCATACAAATCACTGCATTATAAGCTTCAAGAGAGCAGGAATTTTCTGCCTGGATGACTGCGATATCTCCAGTGCTCTGGTAAGTGCCTCTCCATATTGATACCCCCTTACTGTTTAATCTGCATCAAGGTTTGCTTTCCATCTATGCCATCCTCCAAAACAGACATTAATTTCCCATTGCTGCTGTAACAAATTACCACACACTTAGTGGAGTAAAATAACACAAAATTATTCTCTAACTGTTCTGAAGGTCTAGAGTCCAAAATCAGTCCTACTGGCCTGAAGTCAAGCTGTCAGCAGAGCTGGCTCTAGGTGAGAATCCCTTTCCTTGTCCCTTCTAGCTTTTGGAGGCTGCCTACATTCCTTGGCTCCTGGCTCCTTCTTCCGTCATCTTCAAAGGCATCAGTGCAGCATCATCCCATCTCCTTCATTGACTGTGCTCCTCTCCTCACGTTATCTTTTCTGTCTCTGACCCTCCTCCCTCCCTCTTGTCAAGACCATTGTGATTACATTGGGCTCACCCAGATAATCCAGGTATGATCCCCTCATCTCACAATCCTTAATTTAATCACCTGCAAAGTCTCTTTCCCGTGTAAGGTGACGTATTCACGAGTTCCAGGGATCAGAGGTGAACACATTGCGGGGCCATTATTCAGCCTACCGCACCAGGGTTTCTAACATTTGCACTATTGATACTTTTGGCAGGGCAATTCTTTGTTGTGGTGGCTTGTCCTAGGCATTATAAGATATTTAGTAGCATCCCTGCCCTCTGCCCGTTAGATACCAGTATCACCCCTTCCCCCTGTTTGTGAGCAAATGTCACTAGAAGGGCAACATTGCCCTGGTTGAGAACCACTGCTTCACATCGTTCTAGGGACCATTTAATAAAGCAAATCTAATCATGTCACTCTCCTGCATAGACTTCATTATTTGTTGCCCCATTACTTTCAACACAATATCCATACTTCTTAGCATATCATCTCAGATTTTTCATGTTGTGGCTTTGCTGACTTCTCTTGGCCCCATCTGCCCTTACTTCCTATCCCCTTGCCCTCCAGATATCCTTGTAGTTCCCCAGAATGTGAACTTCTCTCAAACCTCCTGGCTTTATCAATATTTTTTCCTCCATCTGCCTGGAAACCTGCTTCTCCTATTCTTCATCTGATGAACTTTTACTTATTCCTTTTCAAAATTTAGCTCAGATGTCTGGGAATCCAGGTCTCCTCCCGGCATCTGCTCCTAGCACATGGAGAGGTACCTCTGTCAGAGTGCTGGGGTTTATTTATTTCAGCACTAGTCTGTGAGCTGCTTAGATCTCCAACTTTTATCTATATCCATGAATCTAGCACTCTTCCTACAATATATCAGCTGCTCAATAATTTTTTTTTTTTGAGGAAGATTGGCCCTGAGCTACCATCTGTGTCTCTCTTCTTCTATTTTATGTGAGAAGCCTGCCACAGCATGGCTTGATAAGCAGTGTGTACATCCGCACCCAGGATCCGAACCAGTGAACCCCAGCCACCAAAGCGAATCACATGAACTTAATCGCTGTGCCACTGGGCTGCCCCCCCAATAACTGTTTTTGGAATGAATGAGTAAATGGTGGATTTCATGCCTCAACCTGAATGAAACTAATGAAAAGTATTGCTCCAAAATATTAACACAAAATAACTTGCTTTTCTATTTCAAAATAGAAAAGAAACTAATTCTCCCATCCTCTCTCATGAAGAGCAGCCCTCACAAAGAGATTATTTTGGCTCTTTTGTGAGTCTTTAGTAACTATTTAGTTATTATTGTCTCCAAAATTAAGTTCATGCTCAGAAACTACCTTTGCTTACTTAACATGCAAAAATTAAAAAATAAATTAGCAAAATTCCTTCCACAGAGAAACTGGCAATACAAAGCTAAAATTGAAGCATTACAATGTTAGATTTTCCAACACTATGAAAAGCCCAGGTATGTCAGAGCAGTTTCACATGTCACCTAGGAGGCCACAGTTGATTCTGCAATCTAGATTGTGACTTTGAGGCAGAAAACTGTTACCTGGCACTTCCAGCCTTCGCAGTGGAACTAAATCCACCACTTTGCGAAGTCCCAACATTTGGTACAGGCTTCAAACAATAAAAGTACCGACATGGTTTCTGTTGCTGTGCATTTTATTATTCTTCTGGTAGTCTCATGTTAAAAGTTTCTCTTAATGGGTAGAAACTGGAGACTGTTTAGTAAATACCAGCAAAAACACCTGCACATAATGTTCACTAATGACTGTTTTTTCTATCCAGAGCTCAAATTAAGAGGATGTTGAGAGAGGATGGATGTTATTTCCCTACTTGTTAAGTATATTCAGTTAATTTATGTAAAACACAGAAATTAAAGAAATTTCCCCCATGCCACATTCTTATCACTCCAGCCAAAAATTCTGCCCACAGGCCTTGTAAGGAAAAGAGTAAAAACAAAGCTTCATTATCCAAAATATGTCAAAACTTAATATGCCAAAAGAAGCTTTTGAAACTGCCTTTAATTCCCATATAAGGCTGAGGAAAAGGTTGCTTTTCCTCTAAACCACCATTTCTTAAGCTGTTGCTAAAAATATTTGGTTGAGGGCCAGTGTAATATAATTGATGTTGCTGAAAATATTTGGCTAAGACCACGACTTGCCTGGTTGAATCCCAACTCTGTGACCTTGAGCATGTTACCTAACTGCTCTGTGCCCCAGTTCCTTCATTTGTAAAATGAAGATAAGAATAGTACTAACCTCAGGGGGTTGTTGTGAGGATTAAGAGTCTGTATTTGCAAAACACTTTGAACATTGCCTGGCAAACACAAGCACTAAATAAGTATCTGCGATTATTTTAGTGAAAACAGAGGAATTTTGAACTAAGGACTCTTCAAAATATTATGAACTCAGCCTTGTGTAAGAAACTCTATCCACCTCCTATTAGCAACTGGGATCCATCTATTTATTAACAAATAATAAGCAAATAAGGGATCCAGATTGCAGAGCAGATTCCTCTCCATAGTTTGAATGCAGTTCCGGATTTCAGTTTTAGTAAGTATCATGAATTTGTGGACTTGGGGTCCCCATACCTGCTCAAAAATGTCATTGGCTGCCTATTATCCTAGAAAAATAAATTCTAACCTTCCTTATCCTGGGTTCTCCACAATATGGTCCCTAGGAATCGCTCCAATGTTAGCTACAGCTACCACTACCCTCCTGCCTGACACTTCTGCTTTAACCACTGTGTCTCAAATACATCAGATATTTTCCTGCATTCATCTTGCTTACAATTCCCTTAAGTGACCTTCCTATTGCTTAGGGCCCCCACTTCTTAAAGGATCGGCTCAGTTCCCATCTTTTCTCCGAGCATGCCCTAGACTCTACTGATTCTGAGCGACATGTTCCTTCAATGAATTCCCGTAGTATCTATATCCTTTTTTCCTGCATAGTATGCAATCTTTTTTACTTCTACTACATTTTTTTAATGCCAGTCTCTTTAACTACATTGTAATTTTTTGTGTGCAAAGGCTCCTCTATGTCCCTTTGTACCCCAGAGCTTGGCTCTCTGCCTCACACAGAGCAAGCATTAAGCATGTTTTTATTAATGAAAATCTTCAGAAGTAAAATTCACGTTTATTTTTAGCTCCCATTCAGCTCCTTTTGGCAATTTCTTACCCCTTTCAACACTTTCTGCTACTGCTATGTACCTATATGCTATATATTGGCTACCTGAGGTCCTGAGAAAAGCCATCTTTTCCAATGTTTGAGACACCTTTATTTCATCCACACTTACTTGTGTTGTTAGTGAAAAAAATACTGGTCCTTTTCTTTGTCTTTGTTGGTCCCTACATGTAATCATGGAAAATACCAACTGGTCTGAAACTGAATTTCATCATCTACAAAATAGTGATGATATTTTCTCTCCTGACTTATTGTGAGGATAAACACATATAGACTAATGGACACAAATGACCGCACATGTAGTTGGTCTGATTTCCTCAAGAACACATCAAGGCGACTGGCTTATTGATCTAATAAAGAAGTATGCCACATTGCAACTTACTGCATGACCTATTTTTAACATTTATTTTAGAAGGGACTTGAGAAAACATAAAATCTCGACTTATGAGAATGACACTAAAAAGATGAGATAAGGTATTTGGGGACAAAAAGATCCAGTTTTTTCAATCTTAATAATCATAATTCAATTCAAAAAATATTTGTTGAATGTCTATTATGTGCAAAATAGCATCCTAGGTGCTATGGAAAGTATAAAGATGAGCAGGATAGTCAGTCTTCTGTCTTCAAGGAATGAGAGTCAAGTCTAGCGGGAGACCGGGATGTACCCAATTAATTCTAATACGAGGGAGGTTTGGTAAATTTATGGAAGAAACAACTTCAGAAGATCAGAGATTAATTGAGACTGTATCTGGAAGGTTTCTTAGAGGCTATGCATTCAATTAGGACTTAAAAGTTGGGAGAATTTCAATAAATAGGATGAAGAGGAGGTTAAAAAAAGGTGAGAATAGCAGCATGAGCTTAGACACAAAAAGAAAGGGTATATTCTGGGATAGCAAATAGAATTTATCTTAATTCTGAATTTGTAGCGTGTTTTATAGCTTTCAAAGTGCTTTCACATATGTTACATTATTTGGGAATTAGAGCAATCATGTGTAGTTCTATAGGAAAGGCATACTTTATTTTATGGATGATTTTTATAAAGTCATCAATTAATCAATAGCACTTAAGAATAAATTATGCTTAAGAAGATTATTCTGACAACAGTGTGAAGGGGACAGTGCAGGGAAGATGGCACTTTAGGAGGTTACCAACGTAGTTTAGATGAAAAGTACCAAGAGTCTGCACCAGAGTGGGTTTGCTTGCAATGGTGAGGCAACTCTTTTTATAGATACTGAAGATGTACAATGCATGTGATTTTGCTCTTAACTGGATGTTCAAATCCAATTTGAAGGATCAAAAGACTAAGAGGCTAGTCATATATAAACAAAATCTGGCTTGGCCTTTCCGGACACATCAATGAAGTCACTTAATGTCTTCAGTATTACTCCCCAACTCTTCCCCAGCTCTCTGGGGAATGGTAAATCTAATTCTAATCAAAGATTATCTTTGGTCCAGTTGTGCACCAGCACACAACACCTAATGAGAAACGAGAAATCCATGATGTCTCAGATTAATGAGGACTGTGATGGTTATAAAATATGTTCACAAATTATTTGATATGCCTCCCTTCAAGGGATAAAGCTTAACTCCCCACCCCTACTCTCTTATGGCCTGTACTTATGGATTCTGACGAATCCACATAGTGAAGGTGTGGGTGTGTCACTTCAGAGACTAGGTAATAAATGGCATTATAGCTTTCTCCTTGCCTTCTCTCTTGGATTACCAACTCTGGGGGAAGCCTTCTGCCATGTCATGACAACAGCCAAGCAACTCTATGGAGAGACCCATAAGATAAGAACCCGAGCCCTCCTGCCAACAGCTATGCAAGTAAGCCATCTCAGAAGCGGATCCTCTAGCTATAATCAGCCTTTAGCTGAGACTGCAGCCCTGGCCAACATCCTGACTGCAACCGCTGGAGAAATGCTGACCAACAAGCACCCAGCTGGACCACTGCCAAATGTGTGACCTGCAGAAACTTTGAAATAACAAATGGCATACCTTGTTAGGTAGCAATAAATAATTAATAAAAAGGTAGAAGTGAATAAGGTGTATAGACCCTTCTTCCATCAAAGGGCAGAGATTATGACTGAATTTGGGTTATCTGGGACAGGATTCTTTCTTGAACATGTAGTAACTCGACCCAGAAGAGTAAACAACAATTAAACAAGAAAAGTACAAAGTACTTTGTTAAGTAGAAAGAATCCTGAATCTGATCCAGCTAACTTTTGACCACTAATCTCTCCCCACAAAGAGAAAGATTTCATACTTTTCAAATCTTTGAATTCATGTCTTTACTATATTCTAATTTGTCTCCAGTATATATATTCTTCTGATTTGACTACAGCACAGTGTAGTTAAGCTTATTAAATCACTTATAAATTGACGTATTTTTAATGTGCTATATTTTTTCAAAAAGGAATAGATTTTTCATTATTTACAAAATTATATGGAATCACTAGCTTCATATATTTATATATATTGACAAATTGAAATGGCAAACAATAGGATATATTGGAGTATATGAGGAAGCCATTTGGTGTAAACCTAATTTGGCCTGACTTTGCTTTTTCCAAAAGGGCCTGACTGTGGCCGTTGAGCACGCACTGTATATCTGCTTTAAAACATTTCCCATGGCAAGAACAAATGGCCTTAAGATAAAGGTGCAACTTCCCCCCATATTGGCATTTCCTTAGGGATAAGCATCTTTCCTTAGGCTAGGAACTGATTGCTGCACTCGCCTTTGACCACCCAGCTCACCTGTGACCACCCAGCTCCAGACAACAGACCTGCCACCCTGCTGTGTCCACCGAGACAGCAGACCTACCTGCTGTTTCCATCAATCCCTGTGCCGACAGAGCAGTCTATTGTAAAAGGGACATTTCAATCGCATGTGAAACATCCTGTTTGGGGCTATATAACCTCACTTCTTTGGTGCCCTTTCTTCCTTCAGGAAGAAAGGCCCCAGGCCATGGTCCTCAGATTTTTGCCCAGAATAAACTCTCCCAAATTTTCATTTATAGATTGGTTATGGATTATTTTCGTCAACAATATGCATCTTTGTGTAAATTTGAAAAGCTAGGCATTGCCCTCAAATTTACGTAGCTCCCTGCCTTCTACAAAGCAATTTCAAACAGCATTCATCTCAGGGCATCCCATAACAGAACGGATGCAGGAACTCGGGTGGGGCCCACTTAGTTCAGCTATCTAAAAATAAAGGGGTTTTTAATATAGACTCTAAAATATATTTGGCATCTCAAGCCACATTTTCTGACATGCTAAACCTATGAGAGAAAAAATAAAAGCTGCTTCTTCTAAAAACTCTCCTCGGTCCCTCTCCTCTCACCCCTGTCCAAATAGGACATACAGAAACCAGGGGCCAGCCAGACTGCCTGCGACAACCTGGGATTTTAGGACAGAATAAGAGGACAAGGTCACAAGATGTACTGAGTAGGTCAAGGACAAGTGCAAAACCTGAAAGCCAAGGAGAGAAGGTTGGAGCTTCTCAGGTCCCAGTTGCCTCTGGTCTTACAGACGAGCCCGGTTGAGGGGCTCCGCTCGCCCCGCGCTGGCATTGAGTCCATTACTACTCCGCATCCGGACCCTGAGGTGTGAGTCACTGCGCTTGCGCCGCGGGGGCCTGGCCCGCACCAGCGAGGGGGGCCGACTGGGCGGGGCGTGGGCGGAGAGTGGGCGGGGAGTGGGCGGGGCAGGACGCGCGGGAGATTTGAAAGTCCTGCGCGCGGAGTTCCGTCCCTGCGCGGTGAGATGGCGCAGAAGTAGTGGGCCACAGTGCCGGCTCCGGAGATGGTGGAAGGACCAGGCTGTACTCTCAATGGAGAGAAAATTCGGGCGCGCGTGCGCCCGGGCCAGGCGGTGACGGCCGTGCGGGGGAGCGCTCTGCAGAGCCTGGGGGGCCCTGCCTGGGGGGCAGCTGCGGGAGCTGTGGTCCCTGCCCAGGTGAGCCGTTCCTTTCATTTTTTATGGGGCCAGCAAGGGAAAATGGAATAAAGACCCCATCCGGATGCCCTGGCCACTATCCCGGGGACCCCGCGTTTCGTAAGGTTTATCTTGACTTGGCTGAAGGGAGAAGGCCGTGCTAGCGCGCCTGCGTGGTAAACTGCTGGAGCGCTGGGCTAAGGGTGCCGGAGAGATGCCCAGGCAGGAATTGATCGGAGGTGTTTTATTCCATGTCACCTTGCTTAACTTCTTTACAACCCAGCAAAAGATGGTTTCCTTATGTCTGTAGCTGCATTTTCTGCTGTTAATATTACCAGATCTCTGCAACCTCTGACTTTTTTCCTTCACATTTTTAAAGCATTAAGCTTTTAGCATAGAATTCTAGCTTCTCGCGTGCTTGATATTCTGCAATTGATAAGTGTATCACAACTAATGTATAATTCTTAAATTGCACGTAGAAAATGTAGCGCTAACCTTCCCACTCAACTTAATGTTGCCGTCTAATGAAGGGGCCGTGAAACCCACTTCTGGTTTCCTTAAATGAATTTATTTCTTTTTAAAGTAAGTTGTAGCACAGCTTCTTGCCACTCAGGCATTCATTGCAGATGGTGTGATAATTCATTTGGTAAGAATTTAGAACTTGTACTAAAAATATTCTGATTAAGCTATCATGCTTTAAAAGCCCTTTAGAAGTATGAATGATTGTATTTCATGGGTGCGTGCGATATTGTGCTGTGCTTTAATTTCTCCTGCAAAGCTTCCTCATAGCCTTTGGTCCTGGAAGAAATTGTTGCCTGCTATGAAATTAGCATATGCATACAGCTTGAAAGAAATGAGGTTCTAAGTCTGAGAAAATACATTTTCAAACTTGGAAAAAGAATAAGTTTTGCATCTCCTTCCAATTGCCCTTGTATTTTATTTATTTTGACTTTATATGCCAATAAGTACTCTGCACCTATTCTTTTGTTATAGTGTTTCTCAAAATTGGTTCAGGGTACCGCAGAGACGGATCTTGAGTGATCTCTAAAGAATATTAATGTTTATAAGAATCACTCATTCAACAAAATTTTGAGTACTCAAGACACCTGGGGAACAAAAACTAATGCTTCCCCTTGTGGAGCATATACTTAAGTTGGGAAGATACACAGACATTCATTAAATAAGAACATAAAGAAATGGTAAGTTCTTTGAAGGTGAGACACATGGTTCTAGAAGGACTTGTAGGAAGGTCAGGGAAGGCCTTGCTGGGAAAGCAAAAATTAAGCTGAGATGTTAAGGATGAGGAAGTATGCAGCACCTGGGGAGAAGGTTAGCAGTCAGAACACTTTAGGCAGAAAGATAGCAAAGGAAGAGAGATTCGAATATATGAGGGGTTGAAAGAAAATCAGTGTGCCTGGAAAACGAAGAATGAGATAGAAGGAAGGCGGGTTGAAATAAGACGGGATTGGGCTTGGCGGGTAGGAGGCAGACCATGGACATCTTTGTAGGCCTGGTTAGGGACTTTGTATTTATTGTAGGAGAGGTGGGGGTGTTTGAAGTGTGCTAAGATCTGTTTACGCTTGGAAAAGATCAGTCGACCTTGAAAAGGAAAAATAAAAGACTGGAGGAAAGCCAGAGTAGACACTGTTCCCTCAGTTAGGAGAGGACTATAGTGAGTGTGTCTGGAGCTTGGACCACAGTGCTGGTGGTGGAGACGAAGAGAGGAGAACAGAATTGCTATTTTGGAAGTAAAGGCACCAGGACTTGGCAATGGATATGACATGAATATGTTTATGGACATCACAATTTACATCAGTCAACAATAATGTATTCTGTGTTAGGTTTTATGTCAGCTCCTGGGGATACCAAGATGAATAAGATAAAGTTCTTGCTGTGAGAATCCAACTTAATGTTTTAAATAGATACACCTCACTGGTATTGAGGCCAAAATAGCATGAACATTTCCTTTAAGTTTGTGGCGATTATCTCTAGTGGCAAAGCATAAAATACCTGTGAAGAAGCTTTACATTTCATTTAGTTATAAGAAATAATCACGCCATGATAAAGGATTAACCTGATTCTGCAAATGGGGAATGTGAGGCTCAGAGCAAGTTTCAATAAGTTGCCCAAGATCCCATGACTAGTAAGGGGTTGAATCTCCCTTCTGTCAGACTCCAGAGCCGTCACTCCTAACCATACCTCCTCTCAGTTATAAAAGGTTCGGTAGGAAAGTGGCTCATTCAATGGCAGGAACACCATATTACTCAGAATGTAGTAGTGATTATTTATTAACTAGAGAACTGAGACCTTGGGTTTTTGGCTGTTTGCCACCATTATTAGTTTAGTTCAATTTAGTCAATTCTCTTACCTACTCTGATAATTCTTTACTAATGGCTTCCATTCCCAAATTCAGATTGCTCAAAAGAGTGCAGCCTGATAATATAATACAAATGCTTTATTCATGGCTAGGGAGTTATTATTCCCATCACCTGGAAGCGATACTAAACAAGCTATACTCTTTCAATAAAAAGGCTTGCATTAAAGTTATTATGTTTGATACCTGGACAGAAAGAGGTATTAAAAATTGGAATAGGTCTTTGTGATTAGGATCAGGAATCTGGTTCTATGGGAACTGGGTTTGAAAATCAATATGGAATTAATTATCTCTTTCTGGTTATTGGGGAAGTTCTAAATATTTTTGCCATGATTTCACTTTCTGGGCCTTTGATCTAAAAAAAAAAAAAAATCTTGGTAAACATGAAGGGTCTTTTGCATTTTAGAGGGTTGTTGGATCCGTAGTAAATTTCATCAAAACATGGTAGGTTGTCACAGACCTCTGGCATGATCATCACTGTAACAGATGTTCCCATGTTTCCTCGGCGTTTATGCCAGAGAGTTAAAGCTATTTAAATGGTTCTGCTACTGGCTTGAAATCATTAGTTTGCACAAGGCAGCCTTTAAAAATAATGTAATAACTTCATACTATATTTTTTACACTGCAGTAAACATGAAGAAATACAAAGATGAGTTAAGGAAATCTTAATTGGGCATTAAATAAATGACTTAAAATTCAGATAATCATTGTATGAAAAACCAACCAAAAAACCCTCACCTATGTAGTATTGCCCTAATGAACCAGTTACTCTGTCATACGGTGTTCCTCTTTGCTCCAGTTTGAAGTTCATTGAGAACATACCTTAATGTCTTCTTATGACAACTGACCCTCATTTTGAAGAAGAAAGCCTAGCCATAGAAGATTCCAGCATCTGCTAGTCATGTATGCACTTATATTATTTCTCTGAGTTTTGATCCACTGTCTTGTCAGCATAAAATTATGCAACTGTGTAAGCACATTGCATAAAACTGCAGGAGCTTGTGGAACCTTATGGTAAGAAACAATATTGGAATATAAATGAACAAGTCTGGTTAATGAGCTGTGAAGAGTCAATCCTCTGATTTTAATTGTTGGGTGGATACAATATTTTAGTGAAATCGATATGTAATCTGCATCTGTTTTCAATCTCCTTTCACAAAACAAGATATGAAACAGTTTATTTATAAGCATTCATTTCACTTGAAACATGATCCTCTGGTTATTCCATCACTCCTTAAGATTTGATACATGTGTTTAATTTCCTAGCTACTCTTATTCATCTTCATACGTCCTTCACAGGGTCATGAACAGAATAGGCATTTAATAAACGTTTGAATGGATGGAGAAGAGCAAAGTTTTGAAATAGTGCAGAATTATTAAGGATTTAAAAAAGAATTCAGTTCAGAATCTTTCATTACAAGTATGTGTATTTTGTTATGTATGTTATATGGAAATTCCTACCTCTAGAAAATAATGAAGCCACAAAGTAAGTTTCCTCCTTCCTTCCCCTTCTTCATAGTGGGGGCAAGGGGGTGAGAGGGAACCAGAACTCATTTTGTTGCCATTATATGGTGGAATGGGCTATCTCCAGAGATTCATTTTCCAGCTAAGTGTAATATTCATTTAAATCCAAAGGGGCTTTAAAATTGTATAGAACATGCGTTATATACATCCTCACCTTCTTAAATGGATACTGATAATGGTTTCCCCTTAATGACCCAGGATCATTGTTATCAGCATTCAGCATTATGCGGAATCATGGACCAAGGGATGACAGAACAGGTAACAGTCTTACAGATGAGGAAACTAAGGGAGATGATTTTCCATGGCTGTTGTGATACTGAGCCTCTTTATTTCAGGTCTGTGCCCCAAGCACACTAGGAACCAATCACTGAGACACCAATGCTTGGAGGTAGATAAAGTTTTATTCAAATTGGCCAAAATGAGAAGGCGGGAGAACAGGTTCTCTCAGATCTGCCTTAACAAAAGGAGAAAACAGGGGATCTTTATAGGGCTGAGGGCCTTGGGACATGGAGTTTCAGGGAAATGAAGGGGAAATCTATGTTTCTTTCACTTCAGATAAGACCTTGAGCAAGTAGACTTGTTGGGGTCAGTGGCAGCTTGGGTGGGGTCATCCAGTGGTCGTAACTTCCTTAAAGGCATTCTTCTACAAAACAACCTCGTAAATCCTTGTGACCATTGAGTCACCCCTCTGGTTAGACAAGAAGATAGCAAATTAGCAAGCTATAATTATGCCTGGGCTGTGAAGGAAGCATCTGGGCTCAACAAATACGTCTTATGGGGATTGAGGTTATTTATCTAGAGTTTACATGGGTAGTAACTTCTTTACCTCCGTGGCTGTGTTGGGAACAAGGTCAAAGGGTAACTATGTTCTTATGGAATATTTACGGTAACCCCCAGGTACCTGGTTTCAATTGTAGCTTTTAATCCAACACTGAAGTATTTGGTGTGATGTAGAGAAAAGAACATCTGATCATCTTGATTTTGAGTTCAAGCTCCTTTGTTACTTCCTCATCTGGAGATGCTTGTACTTAACGTCTGTGCTTATTAGGTCAGGATTAGAATAGAGGACAGTACAGAGAGGACATAAAACTCTTAGCTTCATGCCTAGCAAAGTAAAACTCCTGGTAATTGTTCCTTTTTCTCCCAGATCAGAGGTTTCTCACCACACCAATTTTTCTGAGGAATGCCCCATTCCCTCATGAAAGGTGTGTCATCATTTGGGGCCCTCAAATTATATACAAAACATTTAGTCTCTGGGTAAGTGCTTGAAGGCTCTGCTCTTACAAAATCGTAGAATATGTTTTGATGTATGGACCTAAAGATCTCTATTTTGGTGCTTAGAGACCATTTTAAAATTAGGTTCTTTGATGGTTTAAGTTGGTAGATAAGTGACCTCTGATTAAGAAAAATATTGTATTGGGGGCAAAAAATGTGGGAACAAAAGAGGAGAGACTGTGAAAGCAAGTATGGTATTTTCTTTCTTTGTAGGGAAATATGTAATTGCACTAGAGTTGAAATATTTATCTATGGAAAAGTCTTATTCTGTTCTGAAAAGTTCATCTTCCTGTTCACCCATGGAGAGGCGGAATAAATGGTAATCGGCACAATAAATCATGAGCTGTCTCTGAAGATATATGTTGTTTTGATGATTTCATATTATTAAGCCACTTGAAAATGGGAAGGTGAACCCTTCTCAATCATACTTAAAATTGTGGCAAAGGAGATTTTCGTCTCTATTTCAGGGAAAAAAAGAATGAAATGTTCAAATCATAAAGTAACAGGATTATAAGGGTCAACAGGAGAAAGTCAAGTATCTATCAGGCAACTGTGTATAGTTATAGCAAAGATAATAGGCTTGTGGAATTAACTTTTGAATTTGTCCAGGCACTTGAAGCTTATATCAAGAGGTGATGACCCCACATTCTACTGTAGGACAAATGAATATCTTGTAAATCTTAGGTTTACTGCAAAAGCCTTGCCCAGTTGGTACACAATAGCTCTCAAAATAAGTGGAACAAACCATCTTTGGTATACCAGAATTTCCCCCTGAAATGGAGTTTTAAAAAACAGTTGAGGGGCCAGCCCAGTGGTGCAGTGGTCAAGTTTGCACGTTTGGCTTCGGTGGCCCAGGGTTCGCTGGTTTGGATCCGGGGTGCAGACATGGCACCTCTTGGCACGCCATGCTGTGGTAGGTGTCCCACATAGAAAGTAGAGGAAGATGGGCACGGATATTAGCTCAGGGCCAGTCTTCCTCAGCAAAAAGAGGAAGATTGGCAGCCGATGTTAGCTCAGGGCTAAGCTTCCTCAAAAAAAAAAAAAAAATGCAACAGTTGAAAATATATGCAAGTGCTTGAGGTGGTCAATCATAAGTTGAAAATTTCATTTTGTCTTGAGTATATTATCCAGAGCTGATTATTTTAGAAATGATCGTGTATTAGGAATCAGGTGACTTGGGTCAAGTGCCCGCATGATAGACAACTGAATAAAAGATCTTTATGTATCGTTTCCCTCAAAACCCAATTGAAGTGTTGGGGTAGATGTTTTTAAAGCAACCAATTTTTAAATGGCTAAGTAAACAACTCAGATAAAAACCAGGGCACGCTAGCACTGGTTACTGAAAATTTACAGTCCCTTCCCAGATCCCTTCCTAAACCTTCCCAGAATGTTTTTTTTCCTTTCTGGGAAAGTCTCTGGGGAGTAAACACAGTATTTCCCTCCATGTAGCTTTTGGTCCTCATGAGAATGTGGTCCTCTTAGATTTAAACCTCACTCCATTGCAGATAATAGCTAATAAGAGACTGGGAGTTAATAATTTTAAAAGGAGTTGAAACAGATGGTAGGGTGGAAGTTTTTGCGAGGACATCTTGAGAAAGGTAAAGCAAGATGGAGATGGTGGGTGGGAGACAGTGCGCCTGTAGCTTAAAGCCACTCAGTGATTAATCCCACAGGTGTTACTGAACTCCAGGCATTATGGGAGGCTCTCAGGGGTGTTAGTTAAACACCCTGGGCACTGTCCCCAAGGAGCTTATAAACAAATAGGGACAAACACAAGTCACAGACGACCATCAGTAAGGTACGTACCCTGACAGTGGCTGTACTGTGACTTTGACTATGCCTTGGCAGGTAGAGAGCCTCACTATTGTTCTGTTTCCCAGGTGGGGAAGTTCTAGTACCAGAAAGAATTACAGACCATCTATGTGAGCAAGGAAGAGGTTATACGTCCGTTTCATTTTAATTCCCAAACACCTCGTCAAGTATTAAAAAACCAATTCTTAAACATATTCCAGCCAAGGTCACACGGCATCTGAAGCTGGAACGGTTTCTCTAGCCCTGAAGTCATTGAACAGTGTCAGGTCTGTAGGTTTCCACAGTGGCTGTTTCTCTGCCTACGGTCATTCTCCACTTGCCCTTCTGCCGACATCCATGTTGTAATATTCACCTTCGTCAGGCCATAAACATCTTTTTACAATATTTGCAGAGCCTTTAATGTCATGATTGTTTCAACATTTCTTTTTTTGGTGTCATATTGTGTGTTATTTTTAATTATGGAGAATAGGGTAAAACATCAATAAAATAAGTGAGACCTATTACACCTTTATGGGTTGGGTTTGTGGTTCTCTCGGCCAGGACAATATATTTCACTTTTCATTGACAGCTGTGTGAAGAGATTTAAGGGTCTCATGCATTTTAAGTATCTTGGCCTTTATATTTCTGAATTCATCCTCCCATGCTCCCGTGCACAGAATTTATTTACAAGGACACGCACTCCTCTTTGTCTCGTTAGTAAGTGGTCCAGAAACCATAAAGTTTAAGAGGGCCATCCACTGAGACTTTGCTAAATAGCCAAATTTCCCATGGTTAGATCTATTCCACTTTCTAAAATCTCTGATAGGTGACTATAATTTGGAGAGCATACAGGTGTCTTCTCCAGGACAACCTTGGATGTCTTGAGGGATTAATCTTGGATATAACAACTTTTTTTTAACCTAGCCCCTCAGCATTGGTTAGAGAGGCCTTTTCAGCTCAGCTGTCCATAAGCTGTCTATGGAACCAGATCCCCTCGGTGTGGATTCTACACAGTCCTGAGGCAGGACCTAGAGACCCATTTAGTACATAGTTAGGAATTCCCTGGGGGAAAATCTAGGCTAGAAATCAGGATAAGCTAGGTTCGAGTTTCTTCCTAATAGACATTGTTTGGAGCCCTGGACAGTTAACTATTTGGGCAAAAAGGTAGAGGTTTTCATTAAGAACCCATATTTTTTACTAGGTTTTTACTGTTTCTTTCAAGTGATCTTTTCTGAAATGTACGTCATAGAGTGGTTTAAAAATGAGTGGCACACAAAATTTGTTATGAATTGTGCTCGTGAATGTTTTATTTAGCCAATTACAACAAAACCCAATAATGTATTACTGCTGAATTCAATTTGGGTGTTTTGATAATGGGGCAGCTTGAACAGTGAGCGCTAGCCCTTACTGAGTGGAAAACTTCCCCAGAAAATGATCTGGCTTTTCAGAACACTTAGAATAAAGTAAAAAATCAGGGAAAATTATGATCCTAGTAAGCACAAGATCATATAGGCAGATACAAAGAGGGGAACTTCCTTTCAATAAGATTAACACCATCAGCTGATGAGCATTTAGTTGATGTAAGTAATTAAGGATACCTAGTGTGGTCCCATGCAGTGAGATTTCATGAAATTTTTTGCTAGATATCTCTAGGATGGAACCAGTGACACCATTTGCATCAGGCCATAGACTTCTACTTTTGAATGATGAGATTGGAGATTTCATGTTAAAATCTGGCAAAATTGAATGATATTATTATATGCTACATGTAATCTTAGAGGACCCAGGGTCATGCGATCTAGGCCTACCTTTCTCTCAGTTGATGACCTTGATTCCTATTTTAGTGAGAAAATGTAATCAACCACAAGAGACTTTACACAACCGTATCTACCTACCTACTAGTGACTGTACCTGTGTGATCTCCCTTCCTTCCTGATACTATAGATGAGCCATCCATGTTCCTACCAAGACCAACAGACCACAGGCGTCCTGTATCCATCTCTTCTTGCCTATTAAAGTCATTGCTTCAGCTGTTCTGTCTCCTGGGTGATTACTGTTTTCCTCTCCACTGAATCTTTCCCATCGAACAAACATATCCCATCTTAAAACAAATGAAAACACTCTTGACACTACTTCCCCTCAGCTCTCACCCCATTTCTGTGTTGCCCTTTGCAGCGTTGTATGTTCATATCACCTCACTGCTTCTAATTCCTCTCCTCTTGTGGCCTCTTAACCCACTCCAGCCAGGCTTTTGCCTCATATCACTTCTCCAAACCTCTTGTCACTAATCACTTCTCCATTGCTACATCCATTGGTCGGGTCTCAGTCTTCATCTTCCTTGATTCGTTAGCAGTACTTGACATGTCTCTTCCTTGAAATATGTTTTTCCCTTGGCTTCTGGGACTCCGCCCACACGTGGTTTTGCTCCTACATTGCTGGCTTACCTCATTCTCCTTTGCTGATTCCTCCCCCTCTTCTCCCTGACATCATACCGTCCCTTTGCTGGTTCCTCCTCTTACCCCCGACATCATAACATTAGAGGCTCCTAGACCTCAATTCTTGGGTCCCTGCTCTTTATCTGTACTCACTCTCTTGCTGATCTCATCCAGTTTCAAAGCTTTAGAAGTCATTTGAATGCTGATCACTAAACAAATTCATATCTCCAGCCCAGACCTCTGTCCTGAACTCCAGACTCATATCCAACTGCCTAGTCGACATCTCCCTTTACATGTCTAATAGACATCTCAACCTTGACTTGTTTAAGACAAAACCCCCGATGTTCCTCTCCATCCTGTTCTATCCAGACCTTTTTCATCTCAGTTGACAGCACGACTCTCTTTCCAACTGTTCAGGCTAAAACCCTCCAATGCACCAGCAAATCCCCTTTGTTCCACTTTCAGAACACGTCCCAAAATCTGACCACTTCTCATCACCTCTCCTGCTATGATTCTGGCCCAGAACTCCTTCATCTCATATGGATCCTTGCAGTACTTTTCTGAGTACTTTCCCTCCTTCCACCCCTACTCCCCTTAGCCAGAATAGCAGCCAGAGAGAGCATTTTAAAAAGTGATGTAGATCCTATCTTTCCTCTACCTCATTTCTGTCAGAGAAAAGACCAGTCCTGAGAGTGGACCTTGTGGGCCACATGATCTGATTCTTATCTTGTCAGACTTCATCTTTCTACCATCTTCCCCTGTTCTTTGTGCTCTAGTCACCCTGTTTGTCAACTGTCCCTCCATGTACCAGAACACTTGTCCATAGGGCCTTTGCACTGCTGTTTCTTTTGCCTGGATCCTGGCTCACTTGCAGTTCCTTTAAGACTTGCTCCTATCATTTTCCCAATGAGATTATGACGGCGCCATTTAAAATTGCAACCTGTGGCTCCCTCGCCTAATCTTGATCTCTTTCTCATCTCAATTTCCTTTCAAAATTTTCTAATATACTGTTATTCTGTTTATTGTTTACTCTCTTCCCCCAGTAGAATATAAACTCCATGAAGACAGGAGGGTTTTAATTATTTTTTTCACTGATAAATCCCCAGCATCTAGATCAAGGCCTAATACATAGTGGAAGGTCAATAAACTTCTCTAAAATGAATGAATCCAAGTAGACAGCCATGAATGGTGCATTTTTAATGGAGAGGACTGTCTTTCCACATGTCACATACCACCTTTGTCATCAGAGGATGTCAAAGTTTTAGACACAGCCAAGTGAATAACATGAACTGTGCTAGCTGTTGAGTATGAGAGTTTTCAACTGAATGGTGTAAGTTCTTGTCAAAGCTGTTAATTTAGCAATGTGAGCAGACTGCACATGAGACAATTGGGACTCATTTACTGTTTTATTAGGTGTTGTGACAACACTGTCTATTTCAAGGTTACCTTGTCTGCCTCTTTGCCAGGAGCCATTATAAAACATGGAAAAGTCAGAATTAAGTAGAGGAAAGGAGGGCTGGTCAGAGAACAGGAGTAGCTGAGTGAGAGCAACTCAGTCATGTGGTTTCCCATTTTGGAAAGTAACAAATTAGGGCAATTAGATTTGGGGCAGTGCAGTGAGAAACGGTGAGGGGGCAGCAGAGAGAAGAATTTTTCAGTTGACTGATCAGATACTGTGTTTCAGCATTCACTGGGTGCTCAGGCTGTGCCAAAGGGTAGAATATAACATGAGTGGCCAAGGGTAAAAGGCAGATAAGTGCCACTGGAAGAAACCAGCGCCTGGCTCCAAGTTGCTGAGAAAAGACAGCATGCACAGCATGTTCAAGTGGTATAGCATCTACTTACAGCAAGAGGAGAGAGTGTGCACAAGGTCTAGCCCCTTGCAGTGCATCCTTCTCCAGTGACCGGTGGATCTGATGTGTCATGTGACACCCACCCCACTTTGTGCTGCACTGAAAGGACCCCAAACCCTCCCTCTGGGATCTGAAATACAGAAAGCTGCAGTGTGCCTCAGGGCCATTGATGAACATGGGTGCTTAATCACAATAGGAATATACAGCAAGCCTGGAACAGGGACAGATATTCCCTCCCAAGGCAATAAACCCAGTGCAGGCTGCAAGGGCTCTTTATTTCCCAGAAAAGAAATGTTCCAGGCCCAAGTCCTATTCTTATGCAGCCAACAGGATAGAGGGGACTGTGCGTGTGTACCTTTCCCGATATAGTGGGTAAATGTTGAGTTGTAGATTTCCTAGGCTGGCGATGGCAGCAAATTCCCTCCTAACCAAGTAGCAGGGAAAGCTGTTATGGTGTCCAGGGCTGTAGATGTGTGACAGGGTCGGAATCATCACCCAGCCTCTGCCGGGAACCCTAACAGAAGCCAGAGGACTTCAGATGGCAGGTTTAAAAGCCATTGCTAGTAAAGAATATTGGGAGAGGATAAGAGATTGTTGACTTTGGAGTGGTGGTGAAACAGGCTTTGAACTATTAATTTAGGAATGAAGATTCATAACATCACTAAGATGTTAAATCCAAGATCCTAAAAATGTAAAACCTAATCTATGTTGAGGCAAAGGTTACTCATAACAGATCTGTATCTGCTCCGTATATCATTATCTTAAAAGTGTCCTGGCGAGTTTGTAAGAATTTTTTGCCTACTGATTGGTTGTCATGGAAACCTACTATCTTAATCTACACTTGGCCTGAAGTGTATGTAAGTGGCAACATAAAGTCTTTAGGCAGAAAAACATCAAGATTCTTGGTGCTTCTCATTTCAGGGCTCTAACAGACTCCGCTGTAGAAACAAGGCCAATTGAAAGTGTGTTTACCCTCACTAAGTCCTCGAGCCTGCGGGGCCAGTGGTTGTAATCACTGATCGGCCCTCGAGTTCAGCCGAGAGAGAGAAGGGAAAAGCCGAGGCAGATGTTCTGAGGGCATGTGTATCCGTGATTCCTGATGCTGGCATCTCCCACAGGTTCTGTCTGTGATTTGTGCAGAACTGGAAAGCCGTCACGTTTAATGACTCCTGTGCATTTGTTGCTTGGTCACTTTAAGCCTGGGGTTGATTCCCCAGTTCTTATTATGCAAAGGAGGGATGTAAAGGCAGTTTCCTGAACTTCAGGCCCTTGGGAGGTTCTAGCCTTGGCTGAGGCCACAACGGTGACTGGGTTTAGTGGAAGAATAGTATCTGTTCTTCGTCTGCTCGGACTGCCATAACAAAAATGCCGTAAACAACAGAAATTTATTTTCGCGCAGTTCTGGAGGCTGGAAGTCCAAGATCCAGGTTCCAGCCAATTTGGGTTCTGGTGAGAGCTCTTTTCCTGGCTTGCAGAAGTCCGCTTTCTTCTCAAGTGGCCTTTCCTCTGAGCATACGGGAGGGAGAGAGCCAGCTGTCCCTTGGTGTCTCTTCCTATAAGGTTACTAATCCTTTTGGATCAGGGCCCTACCCTTATGACCTCATTAAACCTTAATTTCCTCAGTTGTGTCTTTTTCAACAAGGGCCAATTTAGTAAAATAAAGAATAGAGTGAGCATATCATCTGAAATATTGAGAATGACAGATGTCAGTAAACCAAAAGTTTGAGAGTCACTTAACAGTATCGTTCTCCTGTGAGTGGAGGGGAAGTTGTGATTTGCTCCTGGACTATATCTAAAGCGGTTTTATAATCATCTCCAGACAACTCCCTCCTTCACCACCCCATCCCCCAGCAAGATTTCATCCTTCATCTTCTTGAAAATCCTTAGGTCCATTTGAGAAACAGGAAAGAAAAGTTGGAAGTATGTGAGGGTGTTACCTTAGATGAAGAGTTCATGTGGAAATAGAATTATAGGTACTGTGTGTCTTATATAATAGTTATGCATTTGTAATAGTTTTACATTTATTACATTTTGAGTGCAAATTAAATAATGTTTATAAAACATATCTGAAGAATAAAAAGTAATGTTACAGGGGCCGGCCTGGTGGCACGGCGGTTAAGTTCTCACCTTCTGCTTTGGTCGCCCGGGGTTCACTAGGTTCGGATCCCGGGTGTGGACCTATATACCACTTATCAAGCCATGCTGTGGCAGGCATCCCACATATAAAGTGGAGGAAAATGGGCACAGATGTGAGCTCAGGGCCAGTCTTCCTCAGTGAAAAAAAGGGGAGGATTGGAGGCAGATGTTAGCTCAGGGCTAATCTTCCTCAAAAAAAAAATAATAATTATGATACAAAGAACACCTGTATACAAAATGCCCAGCTTGAGAAAGAGTGTTACCAATGTCTGAACCCAACCCCATTCCTTTCCCTCATGCACAGAAGGACGGATGTTCTGTCTTTATAATTTCCTTGATCTTCTTTACAGCGTTCAGTGCCTTTATTGTAATCCTAACAATATATTGTTTGGTTTTACGTGGTGATGGGCAAGGAGTAGTGGGTTTCTTTTTCCTTTATTGTTAACAGTGTCGTTGGGGAGAAAGGGAGGAGCAAGCCTTGTAATAGATTCTCCTACTCAGGGGACCCCAGGCTTTATCTCTGATCCCCGACTCCCCACAGGACCATGAAAACTGAAGCCCTCATTCTTTAGGGCCAGGAAATGTCTTTCTGATAAAAGCTGGCTTCAGGGTGCTGCTTATCTTGGGAGTTCCCTCCCTCTTTTGCTTGTTCTGTTATTTTTTTAATTGAAGTATAATTGACATACAATATTATAGTGGTTTCATGTGTACAACTTCAAGATTTGACGTTTATATACATTGTGCAAGAGTCCCCCCGATGAGTCTGGCGGCCCTCAGTCGTCATACAAAGTTAATACAGTATTATTGACCGTAGTCCCCATGCGGTCCATTACCTCCCCATGACTTATTTTAAAACTGGAAGTTTGTGCCTCTTGATCCACTTCGGCTGTTTCGCCCACCCCCCCAACTCCGCTCTCTTCTGGCAACTACCAGCCTATTCTCTGTATCTGAGTCTGGTTTTGTTTTGTTTCATTTTTTTATTTTTTAGATTCACATGTAAGTGAAATTATACAGTATTTGTCTTTCTCTGTCTGGCTTGTTTCACTGAGCATAATACCCCCAGGATCCATCCATGTTGTCACAAATGGCACAGGTCTCTGACCTCTTGTTATTCCTTACTGGTTACGCGTTCATCACTGCAGGTCTGAATGTGTCATTTTCATGTTATACCCACCGTTTTTAGCTGTTTTGATCTGAATGCTCTTTCGGGGACCTTGGCTGTACGTCTGGAAATGGAGGACTGTAGCCTAGTTTTTAGTTTTAAAACATTCTCATCGTCTTGCTGTGCTTTCTTTTCAATGTGTCGAGCTATATGGTCCTGGAAGAAACTCATTTTGATGGTGTGCCAATTACTTTTTTTCGCTTAATTTTTTTGGCCTCTCTCTTTCTAAATGACTGCATAGTAATTTGACAAAATGTATGTAAACAGCTGATTACGTTACTTGACTTGCTGGAGATTATTCTTCTCATTGGAATGCACCTGGGCATGAAGTACTATAAATACGTTTAAGAATTAAATTATAATTTGTTTAGAGTTTGCCTGTGTGCTTACATGTGTGTATGTATTTTCTACTAGGCTGCTGCACTGAATAATAAGGAAGATTCCAGCCAGAGTGTCTTGAGACTGTTTGATGGATATGTTTACAGTGGCGTGGAAACTTTGGGGAAGGAGCTCTTTATGTACTTTGGGCCAAAAGCTCTACGGTAAGATAAAGCTGTACGATACATCTTCTCTCTCTTATGTTTAAAGATGTGTAGAAGGCTCTTCGTACAGTTTCTCGTGTCACACTTAATCATGTAGAAAGTACTCTGTTTTTAAGAGAGCTCTAATAGAAGAGGTTGAGAGTCTATCAAAAGCAATATTCAGAAGAATAAATTGTGATGTCGTCATTACTTGGAGGGCTGGTCAGTTTATTTCTTTTAAAATGTTGATAGGCCAGCGGTACTTCCCAAGACATATTAGAGCAACACAGCTCAGTTTTGCTCTTCCCCGAACTCCTACGCTGCTGTCCTTCTGTCTTGTTTTCACCAAATGTTTATTGCTTTTCTTTCTCTGAAGCTTTGCACAGAATTGGAAACTTATTTATAACATTCAAAAGCTGTCCGCAGAAGTAACGGGCTCTCCATTCTTTCACAGTTACTTACAGAAATTCATTGCTAATACGTTGACAAAGAAGGACACACAATCTCCTTAATGATAAAAATGTTGTGATGTATGTAGCTGCCAGAGCATGATCATCTGGTTAATTTTCGCAGAAAAATGAAAAATTCCTATAGATTAATACGTCTATCAAATCTCTGTCTTCTCTGAGTTCAGCCTAAGCTATTGCAAACTGTAAAGACTGGGTCTGCTTCCTTGAATCTCTTTAAAATGTGGAACAGTTTCACCTTCTTAAAAGAAAAGGCCTGTTACTGGACCCTGTGCTTCTAACCCAAGGTGAATAATGGTCCCAAAGAAATAATATGCCTCTATGATTGTTATGTATTGCATCTCATCTACTGCATGTTTAGAGTACTTTAGAGTTTCTGTAATGGCTTTTTCTTTGAGGTGTTCTCTCCATTGTCAGCAGCTGCTGTCCTTGGGCAGCATTGTCACTTCACGGTTGTTCTGAGTCTGAAATTGATAACATCAGCATATGCCTACCGGTTCATGGAGTAATGATCTACTGCAGGTCACGTTATTGTCATAGTAGATTGATGTGATTGAAAACTCTTCGCTCTGAACAGAGTAGGACACAATGGAATCCACGTGAGAGAGTTGAGCACGTTGATATGTTATTGACTCTCTGGTGTGAAGTGCAGATTTATTTCTGTAGGATGAGAGAGGTTTTTATCAAGTGTTCTCCACCAGACTGATAAGAGGGGAATCATTTCTCAGTGCAGGGCTGTCAGTAAATGTTCCATGAAGTTCTAAACAAGGACAATCGCTTCTTCAGACTCAGTGAACTAGTGCCATCCCTGGGGAGTACGTATCTCGGTGTAGGAATGGGGATATGTGCAGTGGCTCACTTCCTTTCAATTCCTACAGCCTTAAGGACGATTTGATATAACAATTCAAGGTCAGAGGCTGATCAGCTGTTTGAAAATGAGCTGAGCAACCTAAGATCAGCTGTATCCCCTTTCACAGTTTAACATAAGTTAAAAAAATGCACTTCCAACCTATGCTTCTTAGAAGAATGGGTGAGTTTGTCAAAGAAAGGGGATCCCTGTGTTAGGCTACAGGTCTGGGAGCATGAGGTTGAAATGTAGTCTTCATTTTAGACATCTGTTTTCTTCCCACCAGGCTGGTCTGCATTTTAGAGACCATATAGCAGGAAACATGCTTAAAGATCACTTACAATTTTCCCTTAATACACAGCTTTTCACAGCTAGAATTGCCCATGGAGTTTAGTGCATCTTATGGGGCGGGCCACGGATCTTCTGGGATTCACTTGTTATGAAAGTAGAATATAAGCATAGCCCCCTGTCAGAAACTCCACCATGTAAAAATCCATGAATCCAAAAATCAGAAAGATGCAAATTAGACAGCGACTATTTCTGTTACAAAAAGACGTATTGAAGTGCGCGAGTGCTTAGAATAATACCATAGAAGACTAACAATTATTTGATGCTATTTTAGGAGCACAGTTGTGGTATTATGTGTGATTAATACATGTATTCTACTTCTGAACACTTTACAGAAGCTCAACATCTATAACAAAACCAAAATCATTTTTAATTTTTTTGTTGTGTCTGTAACAAATACTCATTTGAGCCAACTGAGAAATAATGAACAAACAAGACTAAATTTATGCGCTCACAATCCCCTACCAAATATCATCCGTATTGACTGGATGCATGTATTGCCAGGACTGTGTGTGCACACGTCTGTAAGTGTCTTCACCCAGACACACCTACCCTACGAGAGGCCATTTTCAATCAAAAGGAACACAGCTGTTACTTCTTGGACTAACATTTAAAAGACATATTTTTTTTTAATGAATATCTCTTTCCAAAACACTTGGCTATATCCAATTTGTCATTTATATGACTCTGTTTGCAATTATCATACATACATACATTATGATCTCTAAGAGACCAGAAACTATATCTGGGCTATTTCGGATGCTTTGCCATTTGAGAGAAGCTTTCTACATTATCGATTGTGTAATTTATTGGAGTTAAGTGATATGATCCTCTAAACAGATATGCAAGAGATAATGCGACAGTTCTTTTCAGTTTGCTAAAAATTCTTTATGGAAACTATTATATGCTACTTATAAAAGGATTTTACAGCTTAGACATGGTTTTTGTAATCTATCACATATGTTAGGAAAAGCTGGAGTCTGAGAAACATTCTAAACTAAATTATATACTTTAAGAGTAGCAAATACCTACTGCTTGTCTGTCAGACATGCCCCCTTGTCTTTTGGGGACAGCATTTCTTCTGGAAACTGGCCACCTGGCCACAATAATCACAGGGTTGTTGAATTTAATATCATCTTACTTAACCTTCTCTCTCATACACAGTCCACTGGGTCAGTCTGAGTTCTTCAGTGGGACTTTCTCACCCAGAGCTGAGGAGGGTTGGGCCCCGTGTCATGGAGGGAGGCTGGAGATGTGAGGCCTTCGAACATGCAGGTGGCCATGTTACTTGGCTTGTCAGGAAAGACAGTGTGAGGTGATGGAAAATAAATCCAACCTACCGAAAGCAGAGAGAGAATCCCAGAGATGTTTTAGTCCCTTATTCCATCCGTTCCTGAGGTCCAGCCGCATTGCTGCTTTGATATTCAACCCTTCCTAAGATTCCACGAGCTACTCAGATTACTTTGCCTTGTTGAGGTGGATCTCTGTCACTTGCAATTTAAGAATACTGGCCGTTAAAGTAATAAACAGGCAGAAAATTAAACATTTTCAGTTTTCAAAATGATAACTTTTATTTTCCGTTTCAGTTGCCGTAGTGCTTTCTTGTATAACTGGAGAAAATACGGGAATGTACCTCATTCGTTTGCTTTCCCTCCTGCACCTGACAGCCGGCAGGACCTCTAGCTCTGCCGCTTTCCCTTTCTTGTTTCTTTGCATAATACATGTCATTTTATTGCAATTTTTTCCTTATTTTAAAAGTAATATTTGAGCCAATTGTAAAACATTAAGATAGTTCCAGAAAGTCTAAAGGAACAAGTAAATGCCACCCATAATTACTGTTACCAGAAAAAAAGCACTCGTAACAATGTTTTAAATATCATAAATAAAATAAAAATTGTATGTATACCATATATTCATACATAGTTTATATTACATGTGCGTGAATTATAATGATATATAATTTTTGTGTAAATGGGAATTTTAATTTATATTTGGCCTTTTAACATAATATGCATATTGCATTGGTCAATGTCAAAATATACATATACATGATTGTTTATAATGTGTGCAGAGTGTTCCACTATATGTATCATCATTTTTTAATCAACCACCTACCGATTAGCATCTTCCCCCATTTTTCACTCTAACAAATAACCCTGCAGTTAACATCCTTGAGCACATATCTTTTACTGTTTTGATGTTTTCTTAAGATAAATTCCTAGATGTGGATTTGCTGGATCTTGGTTGCTGGTGCTTTTTTATATCCATTTCAAAGGCATATAGAAAGTCTATTATGCATAGAAAGCAAAGGCATCTGCAACTGGTTGCACAATAGAGAATGAGCTGTGCGTGGCCTGCCTTGACTGTGATTATGTAGCATTTATCCAACCTCTATGCAAGGTTATAAAAACCCTAGAAACATGTTAACAGAAAACCCATGTGCAACACTGTAATACCTGTGGAAGGTTGGGGACCTTATCACAGCAGACTCACCTGGCATGGTCTTCTCAATTAATCCTTTTAATTTTAATTTTTGAATTCATTTTAAATTACCTGCCTCATAGTTCTAACACCTGGGACATCTTTGGGTCTGGCTCTGTTGACTGCTCTATCTCTTGGCATTGGGTATTTTTGTTTTATCTTTATCTTATTTTTTCATGTGTCATAATTTTTTTTTAATCCCAGATATTGTGTTTAGAAGAACAATAAAGACTGAGCTAAATAATATTTAAGCCCAGAAATAGTAATGCCCCTTCTATCAGGTTATTAGTGTGGCAGATTGAGTAAGTCTAGTTGGTAGTTGAGCTTGGTTTGGGTTTTGCTGTGTTGTGGCACCTTCATTGCACCAATGACTTCAGAAAGTCCAGCCTCTCTGCTACTTTACGCCTTGAGTGTGGCCTGCAGTGGCTGGGGTTGGTTTCTCTATATTTCTGCTCCACTCTCAGCTTTCAGCAGACCTTGCATATTCATGTCATAAGGGAGTCTCTCCACACTCTTGCCCACCTCTCCCCACTCTGTGGTAGATTGCTCTACTGCTGTTGGCCTGTTACTCACTGAGAGGTTCATGACAGGGAAAATGGAGGTTCTTGTTTCTTCTGGACCAGGCTGTATCTTAGGCAGGCCCTTTGTGTGTGGACCTCAGGGCTGCATTTTTCTTAGAGCTACTGTCCTTCTCTTTGCCAAGGCAGTCAAACTCTTCCTTCGATGTGTGGGTGGTCTCAGGTCAGAGTTTCCTTCCTCTCTCCCAGTGGGAACGGGTGCTCCTCATATCACTGCAGGATTCTGTGCCAAACCTAAGTCCCTGCCTCCCCCCCAGGGACAGGTGGTATTTGCTTCTGCTTATCCTCAACAGCAGTGCCCTTGGCCTGGGCCTGGTGGCAAAGGGTTTCCTGCCCTCCCCAGTGGCAGACTGCTGTGTGCAAGACTTACTGTGCAGGCAGGAGGTTTCCTGTTGCTCCTTCAGGCAGAGATGGCTTTTCATTTGTGCCTCTCCCTTGGCTCCAGCAGCTTAAGATTTTTTAAGACTTATGCTTCATGTGAGAGAAGTGTTCGAGAAGCACACGGTTTCATGCAGACGAGTGCCCTGCCACCACGTGTGGCTCTTGCAGGTCCCCTGCCATGACTCTCATGTTTCTCGTGTGCACCTAACTGGTGGACACCCGTGGAAAAGAGCTGACAAGACTCCTCTCCTCGTGTCTGGGGCTCCAGGAATTCTAAGCTGTCATACCGGCAACACGCAGTATTTAAAGCTTGTTGAAAATTATAGCTGTTTTCTCTTACCCATTTTTGTGGTAGCCGTCTCGTCCTCCCATGCTCTGCCACAGGTGGAACAATTGGCATGTCTGTCTTTCCATGGAAGGGCTTGTCACTCTTTGGAACTTAGCTCACCTGGTGTCCTGCAGCCTCATGTCTCTGATGGGCTCAAGAAGATTTGTGATTTTGTAAATACTGTGATTTTTCCCCCCTCGTTAGGGTGGGAGTTATGTTCACTTTTAAGTTCTATATCCTAAGTAGGAGCAGAACTTCCTTTTAAAACCATATCTTTTTATAATCTCTTTCTTTGAATTCCTAGCATCAGTTTTACAGTCATTATATTCAACTGTTTTCTACTCTTTATTATCCTTAGGACACTGTTGACCACTTGGCAGTTGTCATAAGCAATTGCCTCCTTAGCAATGTGTAATTGTCATTAACGTGAACCTGTGACAATATCAGTGTTTACGCTATTTAAGCTTGCTTAAGGACGTTCGGATTATTCTGATAGCCTAGAAGAATGTGGCTGTTTAAAATAGTATCAGATCTTATTTATCGATTTGTTTTAGGAAGTTCTGTCTAACGAGAGGAATTTTCTTAAGATGTTTGGACATAATTTTTATATTAGAACTTTGGTTACAAGTGACAGAAGCTCAACTCAAATGAGTTCAATAATTATTTATTATTCTAAGAATACAAGGTGTCTTGTCATCCCTGAAGATAATGCAGTTGGGCTTCTGGGGCACCTGGAAGCAAAGACTAAAAGCTATGAGGACTCTGCACTTCTTAACGCTGCTCCTCACTGAAACTGCCATAGTCTTCCTCTCTTCAGAGAGGCCTCTCAGCTTCCCTGGTGCCTGTGTTGGGAAACGTTCCCATAGACGGTTCCCATAGTAACCTCCCAACACTAACAGGAAACTGACTCTCTGTGTCCCAAATCTGTAAATTCATCAGGAGAACTCTGATGAATCCAGCTTGGATACTGATGGATCCTGCTTGATTCAGGTGTCCATTCCTCCATTAAGTGTGTCAAAGGCACAGGATCTAAGGAAGGGACATCGACCACTCCAGGTTGGGTCTGATGCCCACTATTGGCAGGCAGAGTCATATTTTGCAGAGTGAATGATCTCAGATAACCAATTGGGTTGAGGGAGGAGGGAGCTTGAGAGGATCAAGAGGTAACAATAAGGGTCTAATAAAATTTCCCTGAACTAGGTTGATTATAATGAGGAATCTTGAAAAGTAAATCTAACTCTTGAATGTCAGTGTAATATGGGCCTGTGTCCTGGTCTATAAAAGATCAACGTGGCAATTGTTATAAATACAAGGTTTTACTGTGCCTCAGAAATGTTCATGATACTGATATATTTTTCTTAGTTTAAGATAAAGGGTATACTTAATAAACACAAAATTGGTTGGTTTGTTGAGGCTCAGTTGTCATAACATTTTGCTATTTAGTAAAAATAAAATAAATGAAAATAAAATTAAAAAGTTATTTTTATGTACATTTTACCCTAAATTGAACAGATTTTTAAGACCAAAAAAAGTCATACTTATTTGATTCAAGGTTCTTATTGGGGCTACTCCTGCATTTGAATCAGGTCTTAACCTTTGAGATTTTTTATGTGGATGCAGTTTCATTATAGAAAGTGATTTAGAATCTGCTTTATGAGCCATGCAGCTGAAAAGATTTTAGATATGATGGCTTCTGGGCATGACAGTTGTGCACCTTTCACTGGGGTTGAACCTCCATAAGCTAAATTATGGAGTACTTACAGGCACACATTTTTCCTGTCAAGAAGTGTGGGGCATGTAAAATGCATTTATGATTGATATTAGGGCACACAGAGTTTAAAACCCACATTTTTAAAGTTAGACTGGTTAACCTTGTACAATACTGTAACATGGTGCTCTGGAATTAGAAGCACAGAGCAGTAACATTTGCTGCCAAAAAAGCCATATTTATTAACTCAACAAAGCTATAAGGAGAAGGATTTGAAAGGCAGAACACAGTATTTCATCTTGAGAATCATTTTTGATCTTCATCATCAGAGGTCTCACAAAACCACTTTTTTTGTTTTTTTTTTTACTGGACATACTAATCAATCCTATAAAAACTGAAAGGTTATGAATTTTTCATCACCGCATTGTGGCTTTCAAGTTAACTGTAAATATTTATAAATTTCCCTTCCCAATACATTTAGAGGTAGAAGAAAACAAAAAGAATTGAAGACAATAGCATTTTGACTTGTTCTCTTTTCTTTTGATATGTAAGGTTTTGCAAAAAACTTGTTTCATAGTGTATCCCAGAGCAGGGGAGAAGAAGAGTAAGTGCCTTAAACTGTAGATGTCATTTTGGAATAAGTAAACGTTTCCAATCCATCGTGGCTAGAAATAGGGAATTTGAACGTTAGGAGCTTTGTAGAGCTTATACAAACACACTATAGGCAATTTAAATTTAGCGTTATCTCATCCCAAGCCTTTGAATCTGAGAAAAAGCCGAGAGATGCTAGACTGTTCTGTAAATAAAAGATACTTCATCTCACAAGAAAAGAAGTGCGGCAGGATGTTTTCTTGGGCTTTTTGTTGGGGCCTTATTATTTCTCTAGGAATTTATTTTATTTGTGGGTTGAAAACTGATTCTTGCATCTTCTGGTTTTATAAGGAGACAAAGCCATAACAGAAAAACATATAATATTAGCTACCATTTTTTGCCCTTTAAAAGTGCCTATTCTGACTAATATTTGTTTGCATGTAATCCAGAAAGTGAAGGAATACAAATTTGATACGTGATATACTTTTTGCCACGCAAAAATGGGTTTGATTTTGTTTCAGGATTCATTTTGGAATGAAAGGCTCCATCATAATTAATCCACCTGAGGATAAAAAGAAAGATGGAGTTTCTCCTGTTTTTGAAGTGCAGCTCACCAAAGATCTGATTCGTTTCTTTGACTCATCGGTGGAACTCAGGTAAAAGATAAAAATAAAAGTACTTTAGGTGCAAAACTGTGGAGTTGGAGCTAAAATTTGGTTTGGGATGTCACATGTGGAAGTAAATAATAAGTAAAATTTTTAAAAGTGGTTTATAATTGATAAAACCTCATTTTAAAGGAGGCTTCAAATAATATAGTTTGTTAGGTTGTTCATTGTTCGGCTTTATAACTCTTATACTCTGATTAACCTAAAGTGTTTATATTTAGCAAAGCTCATGTTAAATGACACTTGGTGAAATTGTAACTAGATTCACGATTAATGTGTTTTGTATTCCTTTCTATAGAAACTCAACGGAAAGCCAACAGAGAATAAGAATCATGGGAGAATTAGATATATGTTCACCTAAATTTAGTTTCTCAAGAGCAGAAAGTGAAGTTAAAAAGCAGAAAGGACGGATGCTCTGTGATGTGTTAATGGACCAGAAAGTGTTGCCGGGGGTAGGGAACATCATCAAAAATGAAGCTCTCTTTGACAGTGGTCTCCACCCAGCTGTTAAAGTAGGTCATAGATATTTTCAAAATGATTTCTGTATTTTTAAATACTGTTATGGGACCAACATGGAGTACTTAAGTCTGCATTACAGTAACGCAGTCTCCCGAAACAAACTTCAGGGGTCTTTGCTCACGTCAACTTTGCAACGAGGCCAACCCTGACCGCTTAAAATTGCTGTGTGCGTCCCCTCCCCCCACTTCACACTCCCAGTTTTCCACAACTTCCTTTGCTTTTTATTTTCTCCATACCACCGATCACTTTCAAATATACCTAATATTTACTTTTCAAGTCTGTCTCCTCCTGCTAGATTGTGACCTCTTATGAGGATGGTGTCTGTTTTGGTCGTTGCTGTAGGCAAGCGTCTAGAATACAGTGTCTGGCACATGGTAGGCATCAAAGAAATATTTGTTGAATGTATGAATGAATGAAGTTCACAACTCTCTTTTTGTAGCTGGCATATTAAATTCACACTCGACACACACTCATATATTCCTATTTATAGCTCTTTGTGACGTTAGAAAAGGCTGTTTCAGTAGAATGATAAGCATAGAAGTCAGGGAGTGGGGACTAAGGAAGAAGTGATCAGTGAGGAAATGGAAACAAAGTTTAGAGTGCTTGTTAAAAGAGCTTAGATGGGGCAAAGGGAAAATATTTGGCGGCTAGAGGGAGATATCAGGACAAGGACTCAGTTTTGTTGTTGTTTTCTTGTTCTTCTACTGGAGAGACACAAACTCATTTATATATTGAGGAAAAAAAAAAAACTCGTGATGAGGGAGAAGTTAAAATTGTAGAAAAGAGAATGGTGATTAATAGGACAAAGTTGTGAGAAGGTCAAACCCAGGTAGAAGGATACATAGATTTTAGTTTCCAGGGAAGAAATCTACATTAGGGCTTTTATCTAGGCCCAGATATTCTCTGTGAACTACATTGTTTTTTCCATGAATCCAAAGATACTTTTTTATTTTGTGTAGTTATTTCCTAGCTACTTTTCATAAAATCCAAATCAGTGGGAAAGAAGTTTTAAAAGAAAACAGTTAATAGCAGTGCTAGATTAGGTTGGGCTTTTTGACTCTTGGAACAAGTTAGTCAAATTTCTGTAATATGGGAATATTGAAACAGAATTTTAACGAGAATGAGCTTTTTAAAATCACCTAAACCTCCATGGAACAGGTTTTTTAAAGAAAACTTGACAGAAAGAACTCAGAGAATTGTTACCCAGAGTATGGTTACCGTTATCTGTGATAAGCTGAGAATTTACTTTGTATCTGTACATCCAGCCAGCCACTCATCTAGTAAAAGATCGTTTGCCCATAGTATCTGGGGTTTAAATAAAGACATTTCTGAAGCTTAGCTATGAACCCCCTAAAAGCACATGTACAGTTATTGAAAAAGTACAGTTTAACATTTCAAGGTGTGACTTGATATAAGATGTGGTAAGAAATAAATGAGTTTTAGAAGTGCACATGTTTTAAACTTTAAATAATTGAAAAAATATATAATACTTTTATAAAGATTATGTTGATTAAGTGATTTTAGATTTTACGGTCACTGATAAATTAGTTTCTATTGTATATAGATATATACATGCAACAAAACTTAATTCATCAGACAGAATTTCTTCTGGAATTACCATGGAAACCACATGCACCAAATGATAATTAATTCTGTAAGGGTAGAATTACGAGATTTATGCCAGGCTGTGTCACAGAAAAATTCTTTCAGTAAGGTCTGTTTCTTTCTTCTTCCATGTCTTAACAAGTACTTTGATATTAATACATGTATATAAATGCACATCTTTTTAAAGTGTGATAGTGACCTTGATAGTCATCTACTTCTCTGCCCACTTTTTCCTCCCTTCCTTCTTTCTGTTTTTTTTTTTTTCTTTCTTTCCTTTTCTTTTTTTACAAATCCAGCAAGACTTTTCTAGGTGGCTGATAAACAACGCTGGGACTTTGAAAATGTCTGATAAAGAATAGATATTCAATAAATGCTTGAACTTAGAATTAAAATTTATAAATAAGAATGGTATTTTTTATGTGTAGTACTATCTCTTAAAAATAAAACCACTGTTGGGGTGGACCCGGTGGCTTAGCAGTTAAAGTTGCATGCTGCACTTCAGTGGCCTGGGATTCACTGGTTCAGATCCCAGGCGCGGACCTACACACCGCTTATCGAGCCATGCTGTGGCAGGCGTCCCACATAGGAAGTAGAGGAAGATGGGCACAGATGTTAGCTTAGGACCAATCTTCCTCAAAAAAATAAAATAAAATAAAACCACCGTTTAATGACACTGAATAGGTGTATGAGAAATTGAGTTCTAGAAGATTGGCATTATTTAAATCTATTTACAGTTTTCTTATAACTGGCAAGTGGTATTATTTTTCTACAGTAATGAACAAATTATCAGACTGTCCTCAGTTGTTTTTCTATTTTAAGGTTTGCCAGTTAACAAATGAACAGACCCATCACCTTGTGAAAATGATACGTGATTTCAGCATTCTTTTTTACAAGGTAAGAGCAAAAATTTTTCAGCTATGTAAAATTGTCACTTGTTTCCCTTTCCATTGCACCAGAAATATTAAGGCTGTATATGGCCATCTAGTGGTGAGAGTGTAGAGGTACAATGAGAGAGCGACATGTCATGGGCATAATGAACATCTTGAAGTTGTAGGTCGTAGATCGAACCAAACTTGTCTGACTATAATTACATTAAATTATCTTTATACTAAGTTGGGGAACAACTATGTTAACGTTTTGCTTAAACTATTGTCCTATTTTTGGACATATAAAGGTAAAATATGGAAAGCCTGGAGAGAGACTCAATACTTTGGGATAGACTGGATTCAATCAGATTTTGCCACTTACTATCCTCGTGGTTTAGATTATTTAGAAAACTTAATTTACTTTCTTCAGCTGTAAAATGGGATAATAATATTTCTCTATCTACCACAAAGACTGTTTTGAGAATGAAATAAGTACTTGCTAAACTGTAAGTTTCGAAAGTTGTATATATGCATATACATATATATGCATAAATAGAGTTCAGTAAGCACATTTTATCTTTTAAACAAGGCATCATAAATATGTCTGTTTTTTTCTCTGCAGTCCATTTTCTTTATTTAAAATGTTTATTTTTACTATGTTCATAAAGGCAGATATTGTAGAATTCTTCATTAATGGGTGCAAAGTGTTAATGGACCTCTTGCTTTATATATGCCCAGAGTATCTGTGGCATTTCAATATTACATATGCTCACTATTCTTCCAGGGAAAGATGGTTATAAACAGCTACCCATTTTCTGCCCAGATTAAGTTGGGTATTTCAATACTTTACTTAAATTAATATAAATTGTTTGTGTGATTTTCAACTTATATATGGTGAGCCATATTTCTGGGCTTTTAAATTTTCACACTGCTGATATAAACCCAAGATATTCTCTTTCTTTAAATGTATGTGAGCTTTAAATGTATGTGCTTTAAATGTATATGAGTAGAATAAAACTGTGACAGAGAATATCAAAATGTCTTTTGAAATAGAACTTTTATAGCAAAAATGGAACATGTTCTCTCTTAGGATGGCATTTGAATTTTTATTTTCTTTTTTAGTGAATCTCTAAGATTAAAAAGAAAAAACTGTCCTTTGTCAGGTCAACAAAGAAAATGATCTTGTTAAATTTTTCCCCCAGAAATAAATTTCTTGGCTGTTGAAACAAAGCAGGCAGCTTCAGTGTTCTAAAAATAATCAAATTTAAAGCTAATCTAGTCATTTTCTTATAAGCACATAATTATGTTAATTTAAAAAAACTTAAAAGCATGAAAGACATTTTAAATTATAGAACTTTTATATCCCATTTAGATAAGAGGGTAAAGCTATGCAAAGAACAATTTTAAATACTAATAAGTTAATAAATAATGAGAATTATTTCACACAAATCTTACTTGACAAATATTGCTGAATCTTGTCAATACCCTTTTCTCAGATGAAAGAAAAGATTATATGGACATATGTACAAACATAAATTTTTAGCAAATTATTTTCAGAAATGACTTTTAAGAATTTGTCTGGCTCCTTAGCAACACTGTTTTATAGATAACATTATAACGCTCTTTGTTTGTTTCTTTGTTTTTAGTGCCGTAAAGCAGGATGTGCCATCTCTAGACACTATAAGGTTTACAAGCGTCCTAATTGTGGTCAGTGCTGCTGCAAAATAACAGTGTGTCGCTTAGGGGAGAATCACAGAATGACATATTTCTGTCCTCACTGTCAAAAAGAAAATCCTCAACATGTTGACATATGGTGAGATATCTAATTCAAAGGTATACTATTTGCCCTAATTCTCTAACTAAAAGCCTATTAATAAGAGGACATAACTGAATAATTATCAGGCTATTAAAGGGAGGACATAACTCAAAAGTATTTGAACCCTTGGAAGGAAATAGTAAATAACATCATCAAAGAACCAGAATGAGCCAAAGATGATTTATGACCCAGTTCTGAATTCAGGAGAAAATCTGTAGCTCAGGTGTGAATATCCAGCCTTTGGCTTTAATCTTGTTTGTCAAGTGATTACCAGGAGGTGTAGGTATGTCAATAATTAGAAAAATGCAACTATCTTCATAAGTTTTTCCTTCATCTAGAAATAATATTATAAAACACGAGCAAGGTCTCTTTATAGAATTTATGTCTTGTTAGTAAAACAACTGACTGCCTTAAACGCATATGTGGTGATTCTGCTAGTGACTGAATATGTCTGTTCCAATTGTGCATTCCAGAATTGGGGACACAACCACAGCATGGGTTCAGGGACCCACTGGACCCACTGTGAGATCAACTTGAGCTAAACCTCCATGGATCACGTGACCTCCCTAAGCCCCTACTCTGGGGGAGCACAGGGATGTTTTGGGTCTGCTGGGATTAGTGTCAGTTCGGAACCAGTGACCAATAGTCCCCGAAAGGCTTGATTATTTCCTTTTCCCCAGTGTACACTTACCCTGGTAAAAGGCCACGGGTCCCTTTGGGGAAGCCTGGGAGAAATATTAACAATATAAAGGAGCTGTGTTAGAAGCCAAATAACCAGTACAGACAGAAGAAGCACGTTGAATGCTACAAGAGTTCAGCAATGTTAGAGGTTTATATGTACACAAAAGGATGGGAAGATCTCATAGAAAAAGTGTGATCTGAAGTTTACTTTAAAAAGATAGACTTTTGGTTAAGTAAATGATAAAACAGACCTTATTTAACCAGAAGGAAGGAGCATGGCCACAAACCTTGAGTCGTTGATAAACATGGCGTGCTGGAGGGATGATGGGAACACTGGGCAAGGCAAGCTGTTGAACAGTAAAAGCTAGTTTTACACATGGGATGGGATAAACTAGTAGGAATCGTTAGTTCTTCCAGGAATGGTTAATGTCCTGCCTAAATCAGTGGCTTAGGGACTTTTAGTTGCTTGTAGCATAGTTAGGATGGAAAATGAAGAGACTTAACAACACATGTGAAGAAGGTAGTGCAGTGGGATGGGTGAGAGATGGTTACCAGGCCTGTGGGCAGGACACTGGAAATGGAGAAGGACCTAGGTACTTTAATTAAAAATTCTAAACAGTCAACAAGAATTGTGGCAGGTTTCGTATGTAGGACAATGCAAAAAGTTTCAGACTCAAATAATAGAAATTTTCCCTTTATGGATCTGGGAAAGTTGGGATAGAGTGGAAAAGATAAGTAGAATTTTGATAGGTGAAGTAAAATCGGGTATCTGGAAGAGATGTCTTTTGGGCCACATTACGTGGTGGGAGATAGTGGCTTGAGGTTTATCAGCACAGTGTTGTTTGTTGAAGTATTAAAACAAGATCAGGTTGTTGAGAAAGGAGCTTCAGGGAATATCCATTCCTACAGAGGAGGAGGAAGAGTAAACAAAGGAAACAAAATGAGGGGCCAGCCCGGTGGTGCAGCAGTTAAGTGTGCACGTTCCTGCTTCGGCGGCCTGGGGTTCCCTGGTTCGGATCCGGGGTGTGGACCTATGCACCGCTTATCAAGCCATGCTGTAGGAGGCGTCTCACATATAAAGTAGAGGAAGATGGGCACAGATGTTAGCTCAGGGCCAGTCTTCCTCAGCAAAAAGAGGAGGATTGGAAGCAGATGTTAGCTCAGGGCTAAACTTCCTCAAAAAAAAAAAAAATATGGTTGGAAGTGGAGGACAAGCAGGGAAGTACCTGGCTGTGTGGGATCTTGGGAGAAGGGAGGCGCCGTTTTGTCTGTGGAGCGGTCAGGACCGTGGGATGAAGATGATGTGCGGTGAGGATCCCTATTTATGTCTCCATAAATGTATCTGCAGCTGTCTCTTTTTCCCTCCCTGCCCCTTGTGTTTCATTTCCTTCATCACTCATCTTGTTCTCAATACTTTTCTCTAACCCACTCCATATCCGCTTCTCTCAGCTTCTTCACCTCATCTTGCTATTGTAGAGACCTGAAATATGTTTGGATAACTTGTTATATTTATTCTACATATTTATGGTTTCCTTATTTTTGATATTATAGGTGTACATTTGTATGACCAAATGTGTATAATACAGTATCTGGCAGATAGAAGACATTCAATATATACTGTCTACTGAATAAATGATTAATAATGCTCTATATTTGTTTTCTATGAATTGATAGTTTTGGAGACTAAAAAAAAATCCTTATTCTTCCAAATCATTCAAATAAATATGTTATTTATCATATAAATAAGATAATAGTCAATTCCAAAGGGTTTTTGGGAACTAAGGTTTTAGAAACTATGGCTCCCTGGAGGAGACTTGGGGGTCCCCTATGATTGGGGAGGCCGTGGAGTCCCTCCTCCCCTCCAACCTTGTTCTGTTTTGTATGTTGGCATTCAGCTTAAGACTTTGGAAAAACAACTATATGTCACAAAATAAATGTATGTATAATAAAATATTTGAAAACCAGTAAATTTGCCCTATTTTTATAGATTTCTGTGACTAAGTATATTCTATTCATTTTCTGCATGAGTATTTGAACACTTTTTGTGTTGACTAAATGTTCTCATTTTAATTTAAAGTCATTTCAAATTAAGTTATAATGAAAAGCCCATTAGCCATGACCTAAAGCCTCACGTTCCTTCAATTGCTAAAAGTGCACTTAACTTCTTCACGAAGTCCTGCCCCAATTTGCCTGTTTTTATTGATCACACCACACTTTGAATAACCATACCGTTTATTGTTGGCTCTTCATTATATACTAGCTAGCATAATTTATGTATGTGAGTATTGTTTCCTTGAGGGGAAACTTTTGTATTATTCTTTCTTTTCCTTTACTAGAGTCTTTATTTTATGAAAAGAATTTTAATTTTTAATGTATTTGTTATTTACTTTCTTTATTAGAGTGTACTGTATGTCAGGTACTGGGAATACCAAGGCAAAATAGAATACAGCCACTCACAGCACTCAAAGGTCTAATGTGGGGAGTAAATGAGTAAATAGATCATTAAACCCCATGATGGAAGTGCTGTAAATGGGTCCGTTTGTGCTAATGACAATGGAAGTGTATCTAAAGGAGGCAGCACTTAAATCTACCTGGGAAGAACAAGGAAGTCTTTCTGAAGGGACATGACAGTTGAGCTTAGTGTGGAAGGAAATAGGAGGCAGGACAGGGATTTCCCGGGAGGGAAGATGGCAGCTGACTAAGTGCATGGAGGAAGCGCCTCGTGCGTTTGGGAACTGCACCAAGGGGAGGGTGTTTGGTTCCCATGTGTACAAAGACATATTCGGTTCTCTAAACACCTTGGAGTTTGGAAATGTGTTGAGACTTTGTTGCTAGTTAATGAGAATTTGGTGTTGTTTGCAAACTAATTCTTAGGGCTGGTCTGACCTGGCGGAGACTTTTGAGGGGGGTTGGATCAATTACAGGGCACTTGGGAGACCCGAGGAAAATCTGTGGTGGGTTAATCCTGATAGGATAGCCTTGTTTGGGGAACAGAGTTTGCTTACGTAGTTGTCCATGTTTGAAAGCGTCACTTAAAAGGGATTCTTTTGCCTACAATGAAAGAAACCCAACTCAACTCATCTTAAACTAAAATATAAATTTATGGGTCCTTTAGCCAAAATGAATATTGGGGTAACTCACAGAATTAATGGGAAAGCTATAAATACCCAAGTCTCAGGGGCTGAAAGCCATGAAGGCGACCTTGCCTGGGCTCTCAATGGATAGACCAACTGGAAAGAATAAAGGCAGGTGTAAGCTGCTTCCTGCCTAGGCCTCTCATTTCAAGCCTCACGGTAGTAAATTCTTTCTGGTGTCAATAGAAGACCACTTTCTGGAGGGCTTCTGGGAAGTGCCGGTGCCCCGTGAATGAGGAAGGGATCAGAGCAGACGGGATAGCAGTTGATTCAGTTGAAATAGAAGTTGGACAGCAGCTGGGAAGTTCTTTTTACTCAAACCTTCCTTTAAATGCTACTTTATTTTGCATAACTTTCATTTCATTTCATTAACATTTACAGTGGTGTGTTAAAAAAAATAATCTGTTTTGTTTAGACAAAGAAAAATCAGTCGCTTCTCATGCTAGTAACTGGTCTCCATTGAGAAATGCAAAGATTCCTTAGAGACACTGCCATCCCCGACCTGTTCTGATACCTTTGGTTTCTGAGCCGAAAGCCGCTTCCCATTACCCACCTTGAGGTGCTGTGCAATTGTATTTGAATCTGGTGGTGTTTGCAATCACTGAGGGTGTGCATGGAGAGAAGCAAGGAAGGTCCAGGAGAGAGCCCGGAGATGACTTTAACTTTGGTGAACCAAAGAAGAAATGGAGCCCATGGAAGAGAGGTGGGAAGTGGGTGAGAGAGTGAAATTGAGGGAGTTAAACAGGGTGGGGCTTGAGGAATGGCCACTGCATTTGACAACTGAGAAATCATGGTGATCTTCCAGAAGGCAGTTTCAATCGATAAGTAGGGGCAAAATTCATTCGTTAAATTGATATTTATAGAATATTCGTAGAATTCTTTATTCCAGGGGGAGATCTTTTTAAAGAAAACCTATGTGTACATGTATGTCCAAGGTATCGGACACTGATAAGCAGTGCTCTGAAGAAACATCAACCACAGTGGGGGGACAGAGAGTGACAGGGAAGTTCATCTTCAACAGGTGGGTCAGATAAAGTCCCTGAGGAGACTTTTGAAAAGATCAGATGACTTGGAAAGATTTGGGGATGGGGAGAAGACACGAAGCCTGGGAAGCATGACGCCTCTGATGCATTCCAGGAAGAGAAAGAAGGCAAGAGGGACTGTGACCAGAGCAGAATGACCAGGGAGCAGAGAGAGCTGCTCAGCTGGGCAGGGACCAGAACGGGTGGAGCCTGGTTGGCCATGACAAGAAGTTTTGATTTTATCCAAGTGCGATGGGATGCCTTTGGAGGGTTATGAACAGGAGAGAAATCACTGACTTAGATATGAAAAGATCATTCTGGCTACTGTGGGGCTTATTGATGTTGAGTGTGCTGGGAAGCCATCGGAAGGTTTGGAGCAGAGTAGTGACGTAAACTAACCTGTGTTTTCTGAGGATCATTGGGGCTGCAGTGCGGGCAAGTGACTGTAGTGTAACAGAATGAAGGAATGACATCTGGTACCCTCAACAGTAGTGCCAGTAGTGTGGATGGTGACATGAAAGAGAGTGAGGTGGTAAAAAAATGATTGACTTTAGGATATTTTTAGGAGCTAAGATAGGGCTAAGGACTGAAACGTATACAATTTATGGGGCTTTCTTGGTGAAAGAGGATAAAAAATTATGAAGACAAAGTTTGGTCCCATTGTGAATATTTAGAATGAGAAATCACAACAAATTATAATTTTTAAATACACAGACATCAGAAAAAAATAAGATATTAGTTAACTACCTGACCCAACTATGTAATGGCTTTCTTCCATGTTTTGGCTGCATACTCCTTGCCTTGTCATATGGCCACCAACAATATTATTATATTATTACTGATAGATTAGAAAATTGCCTTTTAGCTTCAGTTACCTGTTGATAATGGCACATTTCTCACTTCCCCAAAGTATTTGGCTCAAGCACTGCTTCTTTGTAAGGAAGCCCTCAGAGAAGTGCTTCTTAAACACCAGAGTACACCAGAATCTCCTGGAGGGCTTGTTAAAACACACATCGCTGGGCCTCACTCCCAGAGTTGCTGATTGAAAGGTCTAAGGAGGGGCTGAGAATCTGCATGTCTAACAGGTTTCCACGTGGTGCTGATGCTGCTGGTCTGAGGACCTTACTCTGAGAACCGCAGCCCCTGGCCCTCCCTCCGCTGCTGGACCTCCCTCAGCCACCTCTGACTTTCCATCTCTACCACGCTGTTCATGGATTGGTGACAAAAGGGTGCACGTGTTGAAGGGCCTTACAGCCTGGGTCATAATAGCCCCTGAGCAAAGAATCGAGCAGCATCTTATTCAGATCCTTCTCCAGGAAGTTGAAGACAGTCCAGCTGCTCCTTAACCCCACCAGGGCACACTGTCCCTGGGCACTAAGTAGATGCAAGGGGATGCTGGTGGTGCATGAGCCTTGCCTAGAAAGAACCCCAGGACTGACTCTACCAACAGTGCTCTCAACCGCCAGCGTGCAGCAGGAGTTACTGCTTCTATTTTCCACCCTCCCCACCCCGGTCCCTAGCGGAGAACACACCAAACCATGGAAGCTTCATTAGTGTCTGGTAAATTTGCCTCCTCAGCAGAGCCTACAGGATTTGCTGATGGATTGGATGTGGGATGTGAGGGTAGGGAGTGTTAAGGACGCCTCATAGTTTTATGACCTGATCAGTGGAGTGCATGGTGGTGCCATTTACTGACATAAGACAAACTAGTAGAGTTGCCGATTCGGGGGAAGGGCGATAATATTATTTGTACTAGTTTCCTGTGGATGCCATAATAAATTACCTCGAACCTGATAGCTTAAAGTAACAGAAATTTATTCTCTTGCAGTTCTGGATGCCAGAAGCTCAGCATTGGTTTGAGTGGGCCACAGTTAAGGTGTGGGCGGGCAGCGCTCCCTCCAGCAGCTCTAAGGGAGAATCCATTCCTTACCTTTTCCAGCTTCTGGTGGCCACCAGTGTTCCTTCATTTGTGGCCCCATCATTCCAGTCTCTGCCTCTGTGGTCACATTGCCTTATCTTCTTCCTTGTTTATCAAGTCTCTCTCTGCCTTTCTCTTGTGAGGACACTTGTGTTTGGGTTAAGGGAACATCCAGAAAATCCAGGATAATCTCCCTATGTCAAGATCCTTAATTCCATCTGCAGAGATCCTTTTTCTCTATAAATTAATGTGTATGAGTTCCTAGGATTATGACCTGGTATCTTTGGGAGGCCAATATTTAGTCCACTACCCGCATGTTGAGTTTGAAATTCCTGTTGCACATCCAAATGGAGATTGGAAAGAATTTATTAGTAGGTAATTAAGAAATTGGACAGTAAGGAAAAAATATTTCCAAAGCTTCTATATGTAACAATAAGTATCCCCTAATGGTTAGTGACATCTATAGGATAGAAGATGGAAATAGTGAAAAGTTGGAGCACATTGAAAATCTGAAGGTCCTTTAAATTGTATTTACTTAATAATGAATAAACACATCATGCTGCCTTTTAGAGTAAGTAGAGGGCAGGAATTAGGTCCATTAAACAAATCTACAGAATGTCTGGTGTTCCGTAGGAATGGGAAGCATTGAGTGGCATTAAAAGTCAAGGTAAGGAAAGATAAGAGAAGCATAATGAGATGTGTCTCACTTTCAGACTTTCTGATCTATTTATTATTTAACCAGACAAGCCCGAATTTAAAACTGGTCTAATTATATGTAAGGAGCAAAATGTTACAGAGACAGTCTACCTTTGAAAGTCAAAGAACTCACGTTCTGAAATGTGAGTTACCCACCTTTTACCTAAAGAGCTTTTTTCAACGTTAATGTTTGGAGTCATGAAAGGAATTCATGACATCAACATAGTTGCCTAACCTCGTGATACACTCTACAGACCAGAGCTGCGCATTAAAGAGTAGGACTTTATCAGAGCTTTATAAAGGCCTTTTGTGTAACAATAAAGAATTCAATTAAGAATTCCAGGTAGAGAATCATGATTTACGTTCGTGGCCAAAAATCGGGTTTGGTTTTCTTGTTTGCTTACTAATCTATTAATTAGATATCGAACGTGAAACAGTTTTACCTGAAGGGAAATTACACGAGGATAGATATCTTTTTCATTATTGTAGATCAACTAATCGATCTAGTGCTTAGTAGATAACTGTTGAGAAATTCTGGAAGCACATGGAGTTTTCAGGGCACATGTAGTAAATAGAACTTTTCTCATTTTACTTTCAGTGTTCTAATTTCTGCATAACTCTTTTCTCCCCCCTAATCTGGTTGAACAGAGACAGTTTAGTTTTGCTTTGGGAAGAGTACCGCTTACTTAAAACATTATTTGAGAAATGCTTCCTAGTGGTCATGTCAAATATTTTTAGTTGATTTGGAAAAAAAAAACAACTCTTTGACTCTAAATAAAAACTTTTATTTGTTACTTCTGTCTTTAATAGCAGTCAGCAGGGCCCAAGTGAAAACATTTTATTCTGGGATAGAACTTCCAAGCAATAATAAACATGTAGTATTTGGATATTAATTGTTCTGTAATTGTTTCTAAAATACCCAGAATGTGTAAGAACAAGGCAATAATAACAGTGTTAATGATTAACTTTAAAAATCCTTTTCTAGCAAGCTGCCAACAAGAAACACTACAATCTGCTGGACATCTAGCAGAGACGATCATCTTATGGACCACGTGGCTCGGAAATCTGAAGAGCAGTGGACATGTGTGGTCTGTACGCTAATAAATAAGCCTTCTTCTAAGGCCTGTGATGCTTGCCTGACTTCAAGGCCTGTTGGTAAGACTGGATTTTGATTCTGAGTCCATTTCTTTTCAAAGAGAGTTAATTCTACAATGTCAGGTAGATATCTTGTTCCATCTTGATATTTTATAACTAAGTAAAACGACTTCCTTTCTGAAAGGTTTAAAGGAATTGCCAGCCTTTGCCTGTAAACCATGCTAATATACTGTGACTACTTCTTTTTTAAATAGGGAGAAGAAGCATACTTGTGTTGAAAGAATATGTGCCTTTGTATCTCAAAAAACTGAGATGATCACATCTGTTCTCTACTGTTTCTAATGAATTATTCAATAAAGCTTTGTTTTATGCAGATTTCAGCAACTTTTGAGTTTGTTATTCAGTCCAAGTGTTTCATAAATTGAAAGCGAGGATTTCTGTAAGAATATCTTTGCAGGTGGAATAGAAAAATGCTGAACTTTTTCTCTTCTTTATCCTTCCTACCCCTTGTTATTAAAATCCTTACTCAGACAATTGTACTGATTTCATTGAAATCCTTCAAAATAACTCTTTATAGCTCACAATTTCGTGCGTTCAGAGAATGTAAAACATCGGAAGAAACCTGTGATTAAGAACCATCTCATTGATGCGGCTTCTATTGTGTTCTCAAAGGGTTCTTTCTTTCTTCAATTAGAGATGAGAAAGTTCAGTCTTGACTTATGGACCCCCGCACTGTGTTCGCTGTCATATTGTGTTTTGTTCTCTGGGCCAGAAAAGCAGGCATTGCCCTCTGCACAGCTTTGCTGGTAACAGAAGGACTCTACCTCCTGTTTCTCTCTCTCCCTCTTGAGTGTCATTCAAAAAAGAGCCCTCCGAAAACCACAGTCTGAGTTTCCACATTTATCGCAACATTCTGCAATGCCTTCACACATCTCATTAACTATTTTTTTGTTATTTTTTCTGCGTATGAAAGACATGTATCTTAACTACAATTGAGAATATATTCCAGTACAGATTCCAAAATCCTAAGATACTTGGTTGAAATGTAGCTAATAAATGTCAAGTGTTTGTAATTCTTCTTTACCTATTTTAAATAAGCCTGTCACTTGGTCTTGTCATTCATAGAACATTCCTGATGATCTAGCTATAGGCCTCTGACTACTGATCGGAAGCATTATGGAATATTACCTCTTAATTACCACTGCTTTAATACTTTACCTAATAATAACAAAACTGATAGCTGAATAAGCTTCAAATGCTTAAACATATTATGAAGCAAATGTAAATCTTTGTTAAACCCACCTCTGGTTCCCTATAAGTTGTTGAAATTTTGCGCTTTCTATAATACTTCATTTTTAACTGGAGGGTGGTTAATTCCCAAGCTGAATGGCCCAAGCTAACTTTGTGTCATTAGTTCTATGTATTAGTTCAGTGTAATAAGTGAACTAAATGTTCTAATCAAATAAAAAGATGTTTCAAATAGTCAATATATTATATTCCTAAGAATACTGCAGAATTTACTTCTCTCTCCTTCCAGATTCAATACTCAAGAATGAAGACAGTTCTATTGCCTATAGCCACTTAGTGAAGTACCCTTGCAATAGCTTCGGAAAGCCAAATACAGAAGTGAAGATCAACAGGAAAACTGCCTTTGGAACTACAACCCTTGTCTTGACTGATTTTAGCAATAAATCCAGCGCTTTGGAAAGGAAAACGAGCCAAAACCAGACGCTAGATGGGGAGTTTCAAAACTCTTCTCCTACCAACGTCTGTCTTCGTGATACACCACACCCCTCCAAGGAGAGAAAGAACTGTGTAACTCAGCTATCTAATGAAGTCAGCGTAACACCTGCAGTCTGCTCTCCATCCGAATTATTTAGTCCAGCATATAAAAAACTGAAAAGAGCGCCCTCCTCATCACCAGATCTCAAAAGTCACAACCGTGGATTTCCCAACAGGTATGCTGTTTCTAACCTTAATCTTTAAGGTATTTGCGTTAAGTTTTAACACAGCAAAAAAATCATCAATTGCTGAGAAAGTTGAATTGATTTTGATCATGTAAACCAAACCCTGAAAGTCTATTATGGTAATTTGCTTCCCTTGCCTTCTCTAGCTTATAGTGTTAGAGAAGGGAAGGAAAAACACAATTTCCAACAGCTATAAAAAATTATTTTTTTTCTCACTATAACCATATTACATGCTCAATAAAGAATATTTGGAAAATATTGGAAAGTATAAAGAATAATCTTACTGGTTGTCAATCACCACTGTTGGCATTTTTTTGTATTTCCTTCCAACGTAAGATGCTTCTAAAAGGGAAATTATCATTCATAATAGTTTAGTAAGTGTCTTCTAAAGAGAGGGATGTAGGTTACTCTTGGTGACATTTCTGCTAAAGAAGGTGGCCATATCTCAAACAGCCATGTGGGATGGTGTTCTTTGTTTCAACCAGAAAGGCCCAAGAAGCATGCATGCTCCTTTTGTATCTGAAATAACAAGTTGTAATTCCAATTCAGAAACACTACCAGACCAGATATATTTTATGGGACTACCAACTACACATTCAGAAGAATCTACACATTTAGGAGACTACCAGCTACATAGTCACATGACATCTGCTATCACCAGGGATGCAGAAATTTTAATTCACAGTGTCATCCCTTGTTCCTTAATGATTATTGGCAGCTCCTGAAACTGTCTGTCCACACTCCTTCCTCCTCGTTGTTGAGTCCCTTTAACTGGGCTTCCAGCTGTCACAACCTGATATTATACCTCCCTCAGGGAGAGCCATTGCTCCACAATTTTCTTTCCAACCTGTTTTTTTTTCTTTCCTTCAGAAAGCAGGTGTTGTATATCCAGCATTTTTAAATGCAATGAAGAATATTTTAAAAGAAGTGAAAGTGAAGGGTCTTCTTCCCTTGCGTCTTTTCTTGCCGATGGGAGACCAGCACAGTAACTCTTTCTTTCTGGAATCTGAAGTAATCTCAGGAGGGATTCTGATTTCCAGCTTCTCCTCTGATTGGCTGTGCCTTTGCTGAGGGAAGGATTCTTCCTTTGGGCAGCAAGATGAAGCATCGCTTGGTGGACACTCCCAGACCAACCTCTGGGAATCCTTAAAGCTTATTTCATAACAGAATTCTGAGACGGTTTTGGGTCATTCGATGCTTTTATCTCAAGTTTCCTATCCTATCTCTAAATTTACCATCAGTTCATTTTGATGATATTTCCTTGACTGATTTTTTAAAAAAATTTGTTCATAATCGTTTGTAATAACTCGTCTAACTTTTGTCTATCATGCAAATAATAGACATTTGAATTCAGCTATGGGGGCCAAACTTTTAGCTGACTGGATCAGCACACCACCTTTACACCTTAACCCTAATAAATGCCTATGATGAAACTTTATGAAGGAGCTAGTTAAGAGCATCTGAATTGGGAGGTTACCCTGTAAGAAAATCATTTTTGAACGGCCTTTTCTGTTCTGTAGCTTAAGTGGAAAGAAGCAGATGTGATCGTTTTAAAATATTGTGGCATTCGCTGCACCCCGATGACATATCTAGGCATATTTTCATTTCCTTAGTGCTTTGTAGAAAAATCTCAGACGATTTAACTAATGAATTAGGGATTTAAAAAGACATTAATGTAACCTTAATTTGAAGTGATTTCTTCATAAGCCATTAGTAATAGGGTCATATGATCAATCACAACACACAACATCACTTAGAAACTCAGCGGCTTGTGTAGGTGTTGAATGTAAGAACCCCAGGACTGCGACTCGCAAATCAATCAAGATCAACCAGCAGAATAAATGTCAAGTGATGAAATATGTTCACCCAGCAGCCCTTCTGCACCCAGCTACTTTACAAGGAATAAATTGCAAATTACTGTCATTTATTTCATTTTTCTCCTGGTCTGGCAGCTACCGTGTTCATCTCGTGGACACGATGCTGAGCAGAAGCCCACAACATAATACAATGAAAGCAGGTGGTCCACTCGGAGAATTTATAGGCAGTTTATTTTTTTTTAATAATTATATGGTAATTAATTCGCCTTTTGTTCTCTTAATTACTGATCTCATCACCACATGATACATGCTGTGTCAATGAGGCATATTTTTGGATTGGTCTTTAGACATACTTGAATTTCATCCAGCTACTGGATTATAAATTCGATGGTTGAACCAGTTTTTAAGCAGTTAAGAGTAACTGGTAGGAACAGTTTTAAGTCTTTAATCCAATTATTGCAAATACAGAGGAAAACACAGTGATTCATTTTCAAAGAATATGTATATTTTAGATTAAAGTTTTTCCTGAGCTGTTGCAAAAGCTCATGTAGATGAATGAAATGAAACTAACAAAATCACTGACATTTTGCGGCCGGCCTGGCAGCGCAGCGGTTAAGTTCACCCACTCCACTTCGGTGGCCTGGGGTTCTCTGGTTCAGCTCCCAGGTGTGGACCTATGCACTGCTTATCAAGCCATGCTATGGCAGGTGTCCCACATATAAAATAGAGGAAGATGGGCACAGATGTTAGCTCAGGGCCCATCTTCCTCAGCAAAAAGAGAGGAGGATTGGCAGTGGGTGTTAGTTCAGGGCTAATCTTCCTTAAAAAAAAACAAAACACTGGTATTTTCCCATGTCTGCTGCCATCAGGGTCACCAAAGTTTTCTCTCTCATCACCAGTGAAGCACTGACCCCTGGTATTCACTTCTTCAGAATCACCTGGGACCATCTAGGATGAGTCATTTAACCTGTTTGTTTGTTTGTTTTAATCCTCAAAACACTGCTGAGCTACAAAATCTACCTTCAATGAGACTGATTAGTTCAAAAAAATTTTAGACAATATTTTTATTATAATGAATCACCCTATCTCTAAAATAAGAGAAACCATGATAAATTGATCACTGAAAAAATAATTTCATTTTAAAATTACAAACCTGTGCTTGGTAATGCCCTCCTTCTTGATAATAGTTTTAATCTGATCTCTGTCCAATGTTATTTGTTTATTTATTAATTAATAAATACTTACTGAGGACCTATCATGCATCAAGCATTGCTCTTGGTTCTAGTGAGCTCTGCCTCAGCAAACTACAGCCACCAGGGCCAAATCCAGTCAGCCATCATGTTTTGTAAATAAAGTTTTATTGCAACATATCCCATTCCCATTGGTCTACATATTGTCCGTGGTTGCTTTTCATGCTACAACAGCAGAGTTGAGTAGTTGCAACAGAGACCATAAGACCCGTTAGCCTAAAATATGTGCTATCTGAAAAGATTTGCCAATCCTTGATCTATTATGTTAATAGAGCATTTATAATCCGGAATTAATATTCAAAATGATGGTCCTAGTTAAACTATCCCGTATGCTACGTTTACTTGAGAAAATACTCTGCTACGTTTTAGAAAGTTTTTAAATAATGATTGAAACGAAGAGGAATCAAGATGGCCTCCATTAATCAGAACATTTAATTATCCTGGATAATGTTTTTTATCATAAAATTAAGATTAGTTGTGCGTATTTAGAGTCGGTCGATGCGATCACAGGTGGCATCAGTAGCTTCACCGCATTAGCTCAGTGCTTTCCAACTTACTGTGCATATGAATCGCCTGGGAATCATGTTAACATGCAGATTCCAATCTGCCAGTGATCTGGGGGAGGGGCAGATAATTCTGTATTTCTGAGCAGCTCCCAGCTTCTGGTCAGGGGACCACACTCTTGAGTACCAGGGATAAGATACCATATGGCTATTTTTTTCTTTAAGTTTATACTAAGGAAGAAATGGAATGCAAGACAGAGATGAGGAATCAGAGGGAAGATGTGGGGCCTTTCCTTTCCTCCTTAATCCTACTTTCCACCTATGCTCCTACCCAGAAAAGCTTTACCAGTCAGAGAGTCTAAACCTCTCCTGGGGTATGTGGAACCCTGGAGATTTCTAGGTTGAAGCAATGGGTTAGAAAATGTTTAACTAATTGTTATATAAGACAGCCACCTTCAAAATACATAAGACATAAAACTGTTGGCATGTGTGTTCTTCTTCTAATAAGAAAGCATCACTGGGGCCTGGCCCTGTGGCCAAGTTCATGCGCTCGGCTTTGGCGGCGTGGGGCTTTGCCATTTGGGATCCTGGGCTCGAACAGGGCACCGCTCATCAAGCCATGCTGAGGTGGCGTCCCACAAAGCACAACCAGAAGGACCTACTACTAGAATATACAACTATGCACTGGGGGGCTTTGGGGAGAAGAAGAAGGAAAAAAAAAAGATTGGCAATAGATGTTAGCTTAGGTGCCAATCTTTAAAAAAAAGAAAAAAGCATCATTGCATTGTTAATATTCTTAACCTCATTATTTCTCCTTTAAAAGCTTTTCTAAAAGCACTGTTTATGACCCACTTGCTTCCATTTTGAAATCAGTTGACTCTTCTACAACCATCAAAATATTTAGCTTCTCTTGAAGTTAAAGTTTTAGTATTGTTTCTTTTCGTGGGGTCTGGGCCTGGTGAAATGGAGGGGGGTTGTGGAAAAGAGAAGCCTGTTGTCCCTCAGCTCCCCTATTCCTGGCTGGTATTACCATGGTTCTAAGATACAAGCCACCACCCCAAAACAGTTGCTGGTGAAATATGTAATTATAGTGATTTCCTTGGCCATGCCTACAGCTGCTTCCATTTTACAAATGCCTGCTGTGATGACAGCTTCAGAAACTACCCTCAGAATGTTTGAGTCCATTTAAAGCAATATATTTAAGCCTCTTTTATAAAGGAGTTTAAGCAAATTTCATCACAAATAAAAGATCTCTTATATGTCAGTTATATCTCCATAAAACCCAGTGGCACAGCAGTTAAGTGCACACATTCCGCTTGTCAAGCCATGCTGTGGCAGGGGTCCCTCATATAAAGCAGAGAAAAATGGGCATGGATGTTAGCTCAGGGCCAGTCTTCCTCAGCAAAAAAAGAGGAGGATTGGCTCAGGGCTAATAGTCCTCAAAAAACAAAGAAAACAAAAACCAATAAAACTGAGTGAAAAAGATCTCCTACTCTGAACATTTCAATTAGATCTGATGCCTTGAAGCATCATTATAGCAACAAGTATGTAAAGAATATAGTTTACCAACAAAGAAAAGGGGAACTACCTCTGATTTTTAAGTATTTTTAAAAATTAAGAATGATGTTTTGTCCCTTAGAAATTAATTTTTAAAAATGAGAAAGGATGAACTTTTTATCATTAAAAAGTTTTAAAATAGGATATTAGAGGGAAGGACTTCTGGTTATAATTAACTTGAGTTCTTTTTCTCTTCAACTGGTTTATTAAAAAGACTAACTCTTATAAAGGCATTATTAAAAATATGCAAAATATAAAAATTAAAGATAATCATGAAGCCCGTTTTCAAAGAGAAAATTCTGCGTTTACAGACACAGTAGAAGGCCAGCTCCCGACCTTTATACCCTGTTTGCAGGAATAACCTCCAGACACTCTTGATCCTAATCATGGGGGGAATAAAGCTCCCCTACCAGCTTTACAAAAATGCGCATTTCTGCCCTGCCAGCAGCCTGGCTGAAATATGATTGCAACTATTATAGTAGCCTTGATCAAAAAAAGCATAGAAAATTGTCTTGAAAGTGGACAGTAGAGAGAGTGATCTCTTTGGCCTTGTCAGAGCCATTGATGCGAGCTTGCTACTGATGAGAAAATAATTAGAGAAGATTGTGACTCTAGTTACTTTGGGGGCCGGAGGGGCAGCTGGACTTGAGAATATTTTAGAGGAAATAAAAGTGGCCACACTGTAATGTTGACTAAGAAGAACTGAATATTAGAGACAAAAACTAAGAAAATTGGATGTGTTGGATGCACAATTCAGCTGTGTTTTTATTCTTAAGAAATTTAAATTACGTGGTTTAGGTACTACATAGGTAGCTGTGGAAGTAAATTAGAATTACCTGGGCAAAGCAAGAGTTAAAAAGACTTTGTGTGTTTAGTTACCTAAAGTTGACCGTGGTCCACTTAAGAAGTGTGGTAACTTCTTAAGGAATTTACCAGGGAAACTGTGATAATGAGTTTAGATTGTCACCTCTGCACATTATGTGACTCCATCCTACTAAACTTACACGTTTCCTCCTCAAGAAGCTTATAGATGCAATGGAGAAAATATCATTAGCAATATTAGCAATATTTTTGGTACAATTTCTTTGTAGAAGCAGAATTCCAACATGAGGGTAAGATAGTGTAAATGACTCCTTTAGCACTATTGTGCTGTAGTTATTTTGTAACCTGTCATTACAGGGAACTTCAAATTAAGATGACAGATGGCCCCTGTGCAGGGAATGCCAGCAGTCCACGCTGCAGTCAACACCACCGCCTCTGCGCGCTCCGAGTTGTGAGGAAGGATGGCGAAAACAAAGGCAGGCAGTTCTATGCTTGTCCGCTACCTAGAGAAGCACAATGTGGATTTTTCCAAGTATGTGTGAGATTTATCGAGCTTACCATAGCGTAATTGACTACTTCAGTTATTAAAATGTAACAGAGCAATCCTTTTCCAGGTTTACCTTTAAATTTTAAATGGCCATATTGATATTCAGGCTAAAGCCTGAATGTTGAATAAATTTAGATTCAAAGAGGTTCATTAAAAAAAGGAAAAATTAATCCTATAATAGCTATCAGATTATTGGAGTATGCCCTATTTATAACCACACGTGTAGAAGCGTTGCCCTTGGTTTATAAAGATAGAAAGGTTTTGAGTAACTTTCCGAGGTGGCTAATAATCCAAGATACAAATTTGCTGTTTCTAACTTCAGTGTGACATCAAAACCTTTGGCTTATGTGTTGGCTAGAGAGACACGAGAAAAATAATTTACATGTCTTGCATTTATGATAAACTTAGTGAATCCTACGATACAGCTTGACCAAAAAAAAAAGTGATGGCCTGGTAACAATTTAGATATAGGCGATTTCTCACTCCTTTCCAGTCTCTGAGTGTGTCCCTGAAAATGAATGTGAGGTAGAAGACAAGAATCTGGGTCTTTTTAGTCGGTCTCACTTTCTGCATTCCTCAGAGTGTGAGCATTTCACGATGCTGAGTGTGATTCTAACATTTAAAGATACATATTTTTCCAATTGCTTCATCTGATGCGTAACTGAGAAAAGAAAATATTGATCTGTTTCAGTGCTGGAGCAAAAATTTTGTGCTTGGGCTTATTGAGAGAGAAAACATCTGTCTTCAGTGTGGTAACTTCTTAAGGAATTTACCAGGGAAACTGATAATGAGTTGAGATTGTCACCTCTGCACATTACGTGACTCCATCCTGCTAAACTGACATGTTTCCTCCTCAAGAAGCTTATAGATGCAATGGAGAAAATATCATTAGCAATGTTAATAATGTTGTAGCCTGCCTTATACCTCTCTTGAGGACAAAATTAATAAGAATGAGAATAATACAGTGGAATCTGCCTAAATTAGTCCAAGTAATTCTATATTGGGTTTTTTCTCTTCCTAAGAGACTAAGGAAGTTTAGTGTTAGAATCATGACAAATCTTTGATCTTCATAGTTTTAACTAAAACAGATCTATTGCAGGAACATTCGTGAGCACTTTACACAAGATTTTGATAGTTTTCAATTGTTCTCAATAAAGTGAAGAAACCTCTGAAAATACACCTTTAGACAAAGAGAAGCTCAGAATTAGGGCGATTTGCTTTGTGGTTCAAATGAATTTGTAAGAGATGCTTCTTACAGGATATAACCTTTTATAAGGGCCACAACTAATGATTTATGTCTATTTACAATGTCAGATTAATAGTAACAGCAGGGAAGACAATATGTCACCAATCAGACACATCCAGGTTTAGCCTGCACGTCATTCTAACCTCCATCTAAACCTTACAATCTTCCCGTTTTCCCCCCACAGTGGGCAGATTTGTCCTTCCCATCCTGCGACCACGGCAAACGCTCCATCATGAGAACAGTGCTGAAGATCGGACCTAATAATGGAAGGAATTTTTTTGTGTGTCCTCTCGGGAAGGAAAAACAGTGCAGTTTTTTCCAGTGGGCAGAAAATGGGCCAGGAATAAAAATTCTCCCAGGATGCTGATATTTTCTCCTTTTGTAGAATAGCTGTATTTAATCTCCTCAGACTGTGGATCATGTTTTGTCCCCTTTTCTTCAATAGAAAGGTTGTGGAACATCTATGGTACATTGTAAAGTTATTCCAATATTTGAGAACTTTTTATTTGTGTCACCTTTCCATTCTATGGCTGTTTTTTTTTTTTCCCTTAATGACTGCTGTATGTGTTTCATTGAATGGACAGTATATTCCACTTAGAATGTATATTTAATGCATTTAGTAAAGACAATAAAGTATTTTTAGTATGCTCTTGGTCTCTTGTAACTTCTTTGGGGAAACTGATTGTTTTTAGGAGAGGATTACGCAGTACAATAGAATAATGTATTGTGTCTGTAATGAATAATTTTCTCAGGTATTGCTATTCAATGTATGATTGAAGGTACTTGTTTTCTTAAATGAAATCTCCTTTATGGAAAATAATATTTTGTTTTTTTAACTCTGTTTAACAAGTATCAAGCTCCTGTTGGATGCTAGAGATGTGCCAATCACTTGTATAACTTTAAATGTATTTTCATGGAAAGCTATGGGGATTCAGAATATAAAAAGTAACATTTAAGAACAGAAGAAGTTTGCATGTCTTTAAAGAAGTTGATTTAAATTTTTCTAATCTTGATCCTAATATCTGTTAATTTTTTAGAAGAAGGCAATTTTAAAAGTATAATAATGTACTATTATTTTTTTATTTCTAGTTTTATTTTAACTCCCTTTTTTCCCCCCCCCAAATTTAGTTCAGGTAACTATATTATTTCCCCAAAGAAAAGAAAACCTCAATCTTAAAGTTTTTCTGCATGTTTGTGGAGAATTCCATGCAGGGCTGGTTCAATCTGTTAAAAAACAAAAGACAGCTTGGAAGATGGCTTGAGCCCCTTTGCATTCTCTCACTCAATTGTCCGTGCAGGGCTGTGGGAGTTAACAGCATATGAAATTACCATCAAGGACAGAGCTTATTTCATAGTCTTAGATATGCTGGAACTCTACACTGAAGAGACAGACTTAGAACCAACTTCAGATCAGTGATCTTAACTGGGCAATGACTACCGGGCTGACCAGGACCTGGACTGGACCATTGATGATCTTAGTGACCCCATGTGAACTACACAAGCTGTGCCTGCAGAAGGCCACTGCAAATTAATTGAGCAAGAAGTAGGGAAAAGACCCATTGCAAATCAGGCCTCCAGAAATTCCCATCGCTAAAAAGTAGCAAATAAATTACGAGGAAATACAGGCCAATTAAACACAACAGATTTCAATGATAAGTTCAGATATTTATCTAATAAATGTGCAGGATTTATATGAAGAAAATTTTACTGACGCATCAAAAAACCAGATGGACAGAAAACAGGATCTTGTTTGAAAAGGATGGATGTTTAACAATGGCATTCTTCCAAACTTAATTTTGAGTTTAAATAATTTCCCAGTAAAACCTCTAGGAGGTTTCCACCTCCATTCTGGAGTAAACTCTGAACCCAACCTGGATCCTGGACAACTGGATAAGTAGGTTCTGGACAAAATCAAAAACAATACTGGAGACTGAACAAAAGCAGGCAGATTCTGAAGGGATTTAAAATTTGGGAGAAGGGACCACCTGGAGGTGATTTCCTATTTTTTACAGTTTTTTTGTCTTGAGGGCAAAACAAAGTGTCAGGCAGCCTGGCTGAAAAAATCCATTCTTTGTGGCCTGAAGAGCCAGCACACAGTTTGGACAACCACAGCCAGTGGAAAGAGGGAAAATCTCAGGAGAGGTTCCAAGAGGGGGAGCCCAAGTTCTGTGTTTAACCCTGCCTGTGTCGTTGACTGACACTGAACCACACACACGCGCATGGGGCAGAGTGAACACAAAGCAGCCAAAGGTGAAAGAACTGAACCAAGGTTTAATCCGCCGCCCAAGAGAATTTGCAGTTTGAATCCAACCAAATTAGTTGCCCGAGAGAAAAACATCTCTAGAGAAACAACACTCTCTAGAGGAATATACCACATCCAGAGTCTCCACCAGGTAGTATTCACAATATTCAGGATTCCATCGGAATTATGCAGAGAATCAGAATAATATGGCTGAGGTTCAGAGAAAAGACAACCAAGACTGACTCCAAGGTGACCAAGATGTTGGAATTAACAAACATGGATTTTAACTGGATTTTAACTATCATAACTATGCTCATTGAGGCAAATGCTAAAGGGAAACGATACTAGATGGAAATGCAAATCTTTAAAAAGCAATACAGAAAATCTGAAATGGCAAGTATATAAATAAATATAAAATATTGTTTTTACTTCAGTTTTTAAAAATAGGACTGTTTCAAGCAAAAAATTATAACATTGTCTTAGGAGACGTATAATGTATGGAAATACAACATGATAACTACAGCATAAGGACAGAGGCTGAAGGAGCTATACGATTGCAAGTTTTCTACGTTTTATGTGCAGTGGTACCATATTAACTCTAATTGCAGAGGGTTCAGTATGTGTGTGTAATACCCATTCCCGGATTTGGGAAGTTTTCTACCACTATTTCTTCGAATATTGTCTCAGTCGCACACTCTTCCCCCTCTCCTGAGATTCCAATGATACAAATAATAGATTGTTATTGTTCCACAAATCCCTGGGTTCTGTTTATCTTTCCCAGTGTATTTTTCTCTCTCTTGTTCAAACTGAGTAAATGTTATTGATCTGTCTTCAGGTTTACTGACTCTATTCTCTTTCATGGTCACTCTGCTATTGAGACTATCCAGCCAGTTTTTTTTTTCGATGCTTGTGTTTTTTAGCCCTGTCGTTTCCACATCATTCTTTTTTATAACTTCTGTTTCTTTGCTGAGATTTGCCATTTTTTTCATTGGTTTCCAGAAAATGTAGAATCGATTCTGAAAACATGACCACATTAAAATCCTTGTCGGTAATTCTAAATATCTAATTTATCTCAGTATTGTTGTGAGTTGAATGTCTTTTCTCCTTCGTGTTGTGCTTTTCCTGCTTTGGGCATGACAGGTGAGTTTTGGTTGTATCCTGGATGTGTGGTTATTATGTTAGGAGACTATAGGTCCTATTTAAATCTTCTGTCTTCTCATGTTGTCATCTGTTTAGGTTGAGTGTGTAGGTTCTGACTTACACTGTGGGCTTTGGTCCCAATGACAGTTTGGTTTTCAGAGCCCTTGCAATGCATTCTGGTCTGCTTCATTCTGGTCTTCCTGGGGGTCCTCATCAATCCCTCTGGTGCTGTCTTGCAGGCACGGAAGGTGATTCCCTGGGCTGCCTGGTGCTCCCAGGCCACCTTTTGCAGGTGAGTATGGACAGAAGCCTCTGTGCCTGTGTCTCTTTATGCCACCGGCTGGAGGGAGGCAGCTATTGTTATTGTCCCACATCAACAACATTGATTCCCACAGCAGGAGGACCAGGACTATCAACTTTCAGAGCCTGCATCTGTGCATCATTGTGCTGAACTTTTCGAAGATGCTCTGTGGTCTGTTGCTATTCATCTTTGTGGAGTTTATCTGCCTATTTCCTGGTATTTCAAATCAATAGCATATGAATATAAAGGGTTTTCATGATGAGGATAGGAAAACCGAGAATAAGATAGAAGGTAAAAAAATGGGAAAGATGAGGATCTTAAAAGCCACTGTTACTTTGTGACAGCTGCTGTCACTTTTCATAGATTATTTCATTTAATCCTCTTGACCGCCTATGAAGTAGGCTTTATTATTGTTGTTGCTGTTTCTAATTTTTCGGTTTAGGAAACCTGGCTTGATGTAGATTAAGTAAGAAATGTGTGTGTACACAGGCTATGGTTTGAATGAAGTTCGCATAGCACTAAAGCCCACACTTTGCATAAGCCATTCTCCTGTCCATGTACTAAAGGAAAGTGACTGTCCTCAGAGTCACATAGCTTTAACATTTACAAATATCTGACATACAAATGAAAATAAATACAAATGATGATAAGATCATGGTAATTTTTTCTCTAAAATTTGTCATGTTAAAATTTCTATAAATTTATTTTAAATTTCTGTTGTTTTCCATTGCTTTTATTTATTTAGCTTCCAATTAAAAAAAATTTGTTTTTTAGAGGCCAGCCTGGTGGCATAGTGGTTGAGTTCACCCACCCACTTCACCGGCCCAGGGTTCGCAGGTTCGGATCCTGGGAGCAGACCTAGCACTGCTCATCAAGCTACACAGTGGAAAAAGAATGCTGCCTTACTGCTACACCGTAATTCATAACATAGAGAGAGAAAAAAAATGTAAGTACTCTTCACAATGCCCACGGGTTTAACCTCTTCATTTTACAGGAAACCAAGTCAACGGCTTTAAATAACTTCTTAGTTTTTAATTACTCTCTCTTCAGCACCTACTATGTGAAAAATTCAGTGATAGGTATTTTAAAGAAGATCTTGCCAATACATAAATGAGGTAGAAAATGAGAAGGGATATTAGCCTTATAAGCAAAGTGTGGAAGGGAACAGGGAAGGGGAGCTCATAGCTGATTCATGAGCTAGAGGAGCTTCGGGAAAGAGACCACAGTGGGAACTTCCCCTTTTTGAAGATCTGCTTATGTAGAAGGGCATTTCAGGCAGTAGGTGCAGTGTAAGCAAAGGTGTCTAAGAGCATCAGCCCAGGGAATGTGTGGGCAATAGCAAATAGTCCTGTTTGGCTCCATCGTAGGGCATGTGTAGGAAAATACAGGAAGAAAATTCTGTAAAGGAAGAACTAATCCCATTTCGCTACTACAAATGGAGTTCCTAAGATGGGCCAGCTCTTTGTCTGAGGATATAAAAATAAATAAGTTTCTCTCTCACCTTAAGGAGCCCATGGGCAGAGAAGCAAGCCAATGCTCACTGGGGCTTGTGCTACATCAATGATGAAAACAAAGGAGCTTTTGAACAAATGAGAAAAGGAATCTATTCTGCCAGTGTTATGGGAGACAGTGTGCATAGTGTTTAATTACTCAGATTCTGGAATAAGACTGAGTTCTGAAGTCAGACTGCTAGTTCAAAGACCTGCTCTCCCTTTACCTTGACCTGGACCATGAGACCTTGAACACGATGTTTTATTCAGCTCTGGCTACTGGATGCCAAGGCTTAGTTACTTTATCGGTTGGATGGTGATAATGATGGTACCATCTCACAGCACTGTCTTGAGGATAAAGTACTATTTCCTTTTAAAGGGCTTAGCACAGTCCCTGGCGGTTATAACACTCATAGTGTTTCCGGGAAAGCAGGTCTTGGACTTGCACAGTTTCACCCAGAGTGATGGCCCCAAGCAGTCCACGGGTCCCATTCATTGAAATCTGTTTTAAGCCCAGTGCTCAGAAAGGCAGAGCAAGGCCTGGGGAAGACCCCTATTGTTCTTGGAAGCTGCAGAATGAAAGCCAAGGGGTTTGGGGTTGAAATACTTCCTAGTTCTTCTTTGAATCCTACTTGCTTCTCTAGTAAAAGAATAGAGAGGGCAGATAAAGACAGGCAGTTTACAAGAGATGAAAAGTGAAAAAGTGATGATAGAAAAAAGAAAAAGGCCTTGTGAACAGAAAGACAAAGAAGAAGACAAATGCCTAAAACATCTATCCAGACACTTTGCCTCCATTTTTGGCAATTGGAAACACAGATATACGAATAGTCAACGAAAGAACCGTCTTCTAAATTTTTTAAAGTACATACTAGCTTTTTGGACTAAATGCTACCATAAAATGCAAAACTGCAAAGCGAATTAGCAGTCTCATTACAACAATTCCATATCCACCTTCCATGTTAATATCTCTGTGTCACTCCCAATTGCCAGTGTTGGCATCTTGGTTTACATATTAATAAATACGTGTTCTCCTTTTAATATGCATACATTTTTCTCATTATTATGTTATTACATTCAGCGTCTTTGGCAGCATTTATAAAGAATTTATTTTGCTGTCAATGGCAGAAAACAATTTAGGAAACTGAACAGAGCAGGAAAAATGTTAAATCTAAGTATTTGAGTTGGTTATTGACTCATTAGTTTAATAACTCATTTTCTCCAAACTTGAATAATTTAAATGCATTAGAAATGATACAGTATTAAAAAGTGCATTCTTAAAATGGTAAGCACTGGATGTAGGATCTGAGTTTGTAGTTATTACTTATTTAAAATAAACAAGCAAATTCCGTTGAGATATGGTCTCATTTTCAGGAATGGTCTATTAGCAGGCAGCAGTGAGCACAACAATTAACCATATCAGCACATTAAAGTCGAAGTGTAAACTCAACGTCGCAGCAAATACACATCCTACCATGGCCTATTAAGTAATCAGAAATGATTGCAGATAATTAGCTCATGAACAGCTGCATAAACTCAAGTATTCCATTTTTTATCAGGCATGGAGACTTCAAGTGGAAGGGAGGTTTATCAGCTATGTCTTGAACTGGGTGGGTATGTCATCATGAAACAAAATTTGGGACATATTCTAACGTTTGAGGGCATATTGCCATTTTAAATTTTCTTCTGATAATACTCCTAATGCTCACATGAGTATAGTTCCATGAGTGAAAACTATGGAAACAAGGATATTACCAGTGACCAAAAAGCTCTTGTAAAATTGGAAATTGAATAGGACAATACAGAAATCAATTATTAAGAATCTTTTAATGAGTATGTGTCCTTCATACTTGTTTGTATTTTTAGTTCAAATTTGATTTACACATTCCCATATATCCCTTCTGAACGAGATTATGTTCAAATATCTGAGTGATATATACAGTAACTATATAGTTGCATTTAAATTAATAAATGTACTTGATATGTATTTCTTAAAAAATGTAGTTTCCTTTTTTTCTATCCCCTTTTTTACTAAAGAAAATATGCTGGACAGAACCTGATAACTCTCTTTAGAAATCTGAGGGACTGATATGAAAAACAATTATGTTTATTTCATACAGGCCCAGAAAAACAGAATTAAGAAACATAGGTTTAATAAAAAGGACAAAACTCCAAAAATTAGAGTTCTTAGAACTGAATTAGGTACACTGTGAGGTGCTTAGGTCCTGCCTTAGGGATGTTATCCAATAAATTCAGTGAGCACCCTCCTTCAACGGTGGATATGGTTACGAGGGACCTCAAGTTCTGTCAAAGCTTCCTTCCCATTGTAAAATTCTGGGAACTAAACCCCTACAGGAGATGCTTCAGCATCAAATGCATGTGTTGTCATCAACAGTGCTCAGCTTTTGAGTGGTACTTTGTGAATACTTGCGTTAAAGATTTTACGTGAAATTACATTTAGCACGTTTATTGTTTTTTGACAGAAGCTAGTTTTCATTTTATTTGTAGACTTGCCAAGGATAAAACGGATAGATAGATAGATAGGTAGATAGATAGATAGATAGATAGATAGATAGATAGATAGATAGATGATAAAGGGTAATAAACATAAGGTTGAGAAGCATGAATTTCTCTCACAGAGAATTAGTTCTATTACACGTATTTTATATTTGTTTTCTCTCTAGTTGTCCTCATTTTCATAAGCATTCACTCAACAAATATTTACATGCCTGTTGCTGTGCTCGGCTGAAAGTATAGATGAAGAACAGTGTGTCCCAAGGAGCTTAAAGTTTGTGGAGAAATAAGCATTCAGAGCAACAATGGAGTTACAGTTCAATGTGACAAGAGCCATGGTGGAGAGGCACAGGTGCACAGAGAAATCCAGAAAAAGAAGTTCCCTGGCACCCAGAAGGAGACCTAGAAGCCTACCTAGGAGGTAAGGCTGGAGTTTAGGAGGAAGCTGTAGGCAAAGAGAAGAGTTTGTTAAAGACTATTTGGCATAGAAAGAGGCTATTGGCTTTTGCCTGTGAAAGATAACGGGAGCTCCAATCAACCAGCTCTTCTACTGGTAATTATTCTCAGGTTGTTCATTCACTGCAAATTATTAATTGCTCTCGCTCAAATTTCCAAGAGTGAGCTTACTATAACTGCGTTTCCTAGAGCAGTGCTAGGAAAGGTGCTCATAAAAATGGGGACCGGCAACATCAGCATCACTTTAGGGCTTGGTAGACCCTCCAGGGTTAAGGCCCCCGATTTTGTTGTAGCACGGCCTCCAGGTGAGCCTTCTGCATGCTCAAGTTGGCGAACCGCCGTTCTGGAGCAGAGTATTTGCATGTGTTTTAGAAAACATTTTAATCTACTGTACTGGAATGAGCATGCCATACTTCTCTCTTCTTTTTAAATGTGTTGTGATATTAGGTAAATTAATTTGAAATGGAATGCGAATGTGCGGTTGAGAAAAGAGCAATGAATGGACTGGGAGGCGGCTGACCTGGTTTCTAATTCCAGCCCTGCCACTAAATCATAATAATAATTGCCACTAAATAATGTGTAACTCTGCCAAGATACGGAACTTCTCTTGGACCTCTGAGTCTGCAGCCATAAAACAAGGAGGTTGTCTTAAAGATTTCTAAAACTCTTTTCCAAGTCTAAAATATTTTGATTTTGAACGGATTTTTAATACTAATTATTTTCATAATTAAATAATTTAATCATGCCAGTCTCTTTGCAGATTACCTTCCATTGTTCTCTCTTCTTGTGTCTTTTGAAATCAGTCCGTCCTGCCCTTGCTGGCTGCTATGCTTCCTCTCCATCACTTTTAAATGTGCTTTCATTCTGCCTTCCGTCTCTTGGGTCAGTGGTTGCTTCACTACACAATTGTTTAAAATGAGATTCTCTTAGGGCCAACCCATGGCCAAGTGGCTAAGTTTGTGCACTCAGCATCGACGGCCCAGGGTTTCACTGGTTTGGATCCTGGGTGTGGACATGGTATCGCTCATCAGGCCATGCTGAGGTGGTGTCCCACATAGCACAACCAGAAGGACCTACAACTAGAATATACAACTATGTCCTGGGGGGCTTTGGGGGGAAGAAGAAGAAGGAAAAAAAGTGGCAATTAGCACAGGTGCCAATCTTAAAAAAAATAGTAAAATAAAATGAGATACTCTTACTTTCATACATGTTCACTCTCATGAAGACTCCTTGATTCAAACTCCCCAGTAGACTTTCAGAGGAAAACAAAACCAGCAGCACTCATCTCAGCGTGTGAAACATCCTGTCTTGCATGTCAACTGAACCACTCACAGGGGATGGGAACTAAGAGGAAAACAACGTTTCACTCAGTTATGATTTCAGAAGCTGGAGACCTAGGGAAAGAATTTGACCCTTTTGTTTGTACACAGTACGTTCGAATTTTCCTCCTTCCTCCCTTTCTCCTTCCTCCTTTCCTCCCTCCCTCCCTTCCTTCCATCCTCTCTGGTTTTTGTGTGTTGATCTTTCTACTGAATAGCTTTGCTACCAAATCTTGCATGTGTGAAACTGTAAACTTCCAAAGGCAGTATTTGGTAACCCCCCCCCAACATTTGGCATAACACCCCAAACAAATAACTTCTCCATAAAAGCTTAAGGAATACATTTTTAAAAAATCAATGCTTAACGCCTTATAATCCGGACCACAGTCATTAAATTGGTTTTCTTTACAATCGTTGGAGCTTCTTTCCGAAATATTTTATCTGTATTTTTGCAAGGAGGTACAGTTTTTCAGTTCACTTATTTGATGCTTCATCTGCTCCTGCTCCCTTTCTGTTAGGATCTGTGACTGGGGAGCTCACCTATGCCGGCACCTGCCTTAAATCTTACACAGTGCGGTGTTTTAGCATTGCGTATTTTATGTGGCGCTGCACTCCTCACAGGTTCCTGGGAAAGGCAGCTTCTGCCTGAGTGCCCTTGAGACCCACTTAGAGCATGTGCGGGGTTGAGCTAAAACTTTTCAATAACCCTTCTTTGCCTCGGATAGGAAATTACAGGAAATGCTCTATTTCAGCATCACTTTGCAATCATTCTACCTTTATGCCTTTTCACGGTCTTGTGTGCCCAGATTGGTCTTCTCTGCTGTAGCTGATTGTCCAGTGCTTTGCAATGGGGCTGCGACCATGACGCGTTTCCAGCACTCTCATTTTCTTTCCGGAGCGAATTTAGATAATTTTGATCCATGGTTAACTCTGGGAGTGGAAAATCTTCAAAGCGGTTACCTGCTGTAAAAATATCGGAAGTAGCCCATTTCTGAAGAGTACATCATCTTTGGAATGTGGATTACTATGTAAGCCTCTCTTGGTGCCACTCTTAGAGGAACATTAGCAATAGTCTTTCTAAATAGTCTCTATGTGGATAATTGTTTTGTCACAGATCATTTTGAGCTACTTATTGCCACCCACTTTATTCACAGTATTAGCCTCATTTTACTCCCTCCACCTATATTAATTTTTGTCTTTCTCCATCTCTTTACCCTTTATAAGAGGTACATGAATCGACCAAGGAGATCCTAGTAAAAGCTTTCTCTAAACTTCAGGTCAGTTCTGGGGCCTCTATGACTTTTGTTCTTTTCAAGTAAATACAGTATATTTTCTTCCTAGAAAGAATCACCATTGCAACAAAATAATTTATTGTATAATTAGTTGTTTCGTGTCTGTCGTCCTTTCTAAAATGAATGCTCCCTGCGGGCATGGGTTTTCTCCTAGTCAACACTGAATGCCCGGCTCCTAGGGCAGTGGCTTGAATCCAGCAGGCATTCCATAAATGGTTATTGAGTTACTATTATTCTATTACTTTATTATTTTTGCTGACTGCTCTTTGGCTGTTATTATAATGCTAAAAATGCGTGCCTTTGGCCTCGACACTGATAAGGACTGCTGCTTTGATGATAAGCTGCTCTCTCCCTGTAGGCAAATCTACATGTGAATAAAGCCTTTGAAATCCGAATTACTACGGAAACAGCCCTAGGTTCTAAATAGATGCAGAGGCCGCACTTCCCATGCTAGAGGGAGCTGGACCAATCTGGCTTCAGGGCCTCCCCATTTCCTTGCAGACGCCCCCACCTTCAGTTAGCACATTCTGTCTTCAGGTGGGTTACAAGACAATTGATGGTGATTAGAGAACTTAATCTCTTCACTCTAACTGATTAAGTTACTGCTTGATTGTGTTACAGCTTCATCCATTTACTTTGATTAGATTGTTGCTGGAAATATACAGATACAATCAAGCTTCTGCTATTGTCAAATTCCTCAGGGTGTTTCTAAATTTCTCCACATAATCTTTTTTGGCTATTCCTCAGGGTATGCCGTTTCTACAGATAACTAATTGCATCTATTACTTTTTGAATCTTCCTGATTTTCTTTTGGAGGACAACTTTATCGAAAACTCCTGGGGTGACTTTCCTGCCCTCTCCAGTACTAACCACGCCTGGCAAGTAACTGCTGGGGCTCGTAGAGGCGACAAACCACATCTATTTCTTTTCCTTGCCTACTGTCTGTTCCTTTATCTCAGAGGAGAGGCAGCAGAGACTTACCCATATATAACTCCTAAGAAAGAGTAAGAGAGCTTTTCATGAATTTTTCACTGAGGCCCTGACATGTGAGTTCAGGGTCAGTGATCATTCCAAATACCTCTCCATCCAGCTTTCCTGGCGTGACAACAGGAGAGCAGAGACACAGAGCGGCTCAGCAACACTACAGTTTAAGGCCATTTGGCTCACTACATTTGTTCTTTCAGGAGGCCAGCAGAACAACGGAGTAGGTTGCATTTGTTCGAAATGTCAAAGCAAATAATCCATAATCATTCTATAATTCAAAATTGGGGTGAGTTTATGATGAGCCAGGTTTGAGAACTATAGCCCGGGGCCTGCCTTCCCCAAGGAAGGAAGGGCACCAAAGAAGTGTATGGAGTGGTTATATACCATCTTGGAACGAAGAGCATACATCACATGATAGGAATGTCCCTTTTACAACTGTCACGAGATGCCTAGCTGGCACAGCCAATCAGTGGTCAGCAGGTCAGTGGTAACAAGGTGAGCACAACAGGTCTGTTATTAATCTTCAGTTCCCGAGAAGAGAACTTATCCTTAAAGAAATGCCCGTGTCTGGGGAAGTTACATCCCCATCCTTAAGGGCATCATTCCTGTCTTTGGGACATAGTAAATATTTAAAACAGATGCACGATGCATGCTCAACAGGCCAAGTCAGCCCCTTTAGGAAAAACGAGGTCAGACTGAATTAGTTTTAAACCAAATGGCATCCTCATATGCTCCAATATATACTATTTCTTTTCATTTATGTATCAGTATACTATATTTGACTTTATAGAACCTTCTCCTTTGGATGAACAGTGGAAAGATTTCTCTTGGTATTCATAGAAACCAAGTATCATAGATTCCCGATGGCTCCTCCTGAAATATTACAGTCTAGCTAGGCATTGTCTAAAAACAATTTTTTTTCCAAAAGATTCAATAGAGTATGAAGGATTTCATGTAAGTATTAGTGACTGAAATTCTTTTAGTGTGGGAATAATGATTGCATTGGCCTTCTATTCCTTGTTTGCTGTCGAATTATTTAAAAGCACGAGAGTCTTAGTTCTCCAGCATTTCTGAAATCTCTTCCATTTGCACAGTCAGGTCCACCCCCATGCTTTGTCTCCGGGCCTGTGTCTAATTGTTTTCAAGAGGCAAAGAGAGATGCAATTTCACAAAGTTAAATATATACAAAATGCATCTTGGCTTTTTTTCCTATTTCCCTAACCTTCAGGAAATGTAATCCCTTGATACATAACCTAAAGGACTTTACTTGAAAGGGAAAAACTGAACTACAGTTAACTCTGTATATTTTTTAATTTCAAAATAACTTTTCTGATATAGAACATCATCATTTTCAAAAGGCTTCAAGTTACTCTCTTCGTCTAAATGAGTGGCTGTGTTACATGCACTTCAGAAGCTGAATAAAATGTGAGCATACCATTAGCTACCTCACTCACAGATTGAGTAACATCTGTATTTTGAAACTGTGTATCCAACACTCACATAGAAGGAGAACTCTGTGGGGTAAGCAAAATGTGCTTTTGAGAAGATAAAATATAAGTCCCCAAGTCCAGGCACTAAATTTCTACAACTTATTTTTGAGATGAACTCCTACCACCTTAAAGATGAGGATCAGATTCTGAGCCTATTTCCTCTTTGTGTATTATTTTCACAATAACTGTGTGTTATTTCAGACCTCAGGAGGCAAAGCAGAAATAGGAGGTAGGGAGAGAGGTTGGTTATTGGTATCCACACTGATAAAAGCAAGAAAACACAGAGAAATGCAGGAAACTACAAAAAGCAGAGATCGAGAATTCAAAATATAAGGGGCCTTCCTATCTCATTCGGTTTTAATGTCAGCCCTGATTATAGCATAGAGCAGTAATTTATGTTCATAATGATAACATTGAGACATCAATTCAGTAAACATTTAATGAGAGATGCTCTGTTTACAACACAACGTTTTATATGCAGTGCCCAATACATTTTCTGGCACATACTCAGGAGTGCACCTGCTATATGTTGAATGATACTGTGAAAATAAACTCCATAGAAACACAATGGAAATGAGGTACATTATATTGTGATTTTTTTTATGGGACTATTTCAAGAGAAGGGTATGAGAAAGTTAAAAAGATATCAAGAATAAAGAAAGTGAGCTAGTAACTGAGAGTTCAAAAAAAAAAAAAAAAAAAGGATGAAGAAGCCATCAAAGATTATAGGAAAAGGTCAGGAATATAGAGCTTTGAAAAATGCAGAGGTAACACAGCGTAGCAGCAGAATTCTAGATCTTCCAAAACTCACAGATTAAAGATTTAAGCAGGCTATAAATGAGGTGGAGGTAGTATTTGATGTAGAAAATGATTAAGATATAAATAAGAATCTCAACGTAGGCAAGACTGGTGAGGGCAGATATTAGAAATGTTCGGGAGTGGATGACAGACGAGAAGGCAGAGGAAGGAAAGGAAGTTCAAGTCAAGGATAACTTCACTATTTGGGGCCTCAGGAGCAACAAAAAATGCGAAAATTTTGGAGGGAAAAGAGCAAAACCAAGTTACTGTCTAGCATAAGTAGAAGGTAGACTGCCTTCTTTAAAGAATGAAGAATGAATTGACATAAAAGTCCAGGAAGATAACACACGGAAAGTAAAGAGGAAAAGAGGTGGATAGAACAGGTTTGAGAGCAGCATAATTGTTAAATGTCATTGGAATTACCCTGGGAGATCCAAATTCAGGCTTAATTGCCCTCATGAAGGAAGTATTTTACTAGCTAAGACTGAGAAATATTTTCAAAATTTTAGAAAAATGCACCAAAAAAGATAGGGATGCCTTGAAAAGAAGGATATGCGCCCTGTGACCCATGTAGCATCTTATTCTTGGTGGCCTCACCATTAAAATGTCTGCAACTCAGCTTCTAATACTTCCTCCAATCTTCTAATTAAAGCGTGTTCACAAAAGAGAATGACACCTGAGGACTTTGACAGAATTTTGAGAATGCATTGCAATCACTCTTGCCTTACCAATTAGAATTATTTTTTCAGATCTTCTCATTAATTATAAAAATGGAAATCATCGTACTTGGCACTTTACAATAAATATTCAAGCAACTAAAGTCGTAAAACATAACGTGGCAATTTAAGTGATTTATTACAGCTGCATAATGCTTGAGACATTTGTATTAACTGAAAACTTGAAATATTTCAAGTAAAATATTTAAAGAAAAGAAGTGGTCTTTAGACTAAATAAAACCAAAGCACTTATAATTGAGAAGGCTAGCTTTCTCTCCTTCCCCTCTTCACACAAATGTCATCAAAGTAAATCCTAATCATATTCCGTTATACAAATAGCACAACTTTGTATAATGCTATATACAAAAAGGCTAGGAAAACTCAGAAACTAATTACTTCCTGAGTTAGTCACAGTCCTTTAGGAAAGACAGATCTAGTGCATTCTTTCATCATCTCTCCATTATTTCATGATGCCTAAGTTTGTTATTAGATGAAGTATATGTGGAATATTGTTCTAAGAAACAAAAATGAGCAAATTAAAGTGCTCAGAAGTACATTTTAAAATATGACTTTTTCCTCTAAAAAGATGTTATTAAATTACAAGTAACTTCCACACATTAATAGCTTTGTGGTTTCTGATTAACTCCCTTGAATGGAAAGGGACTGTGGCATGAGAAAGCATAGATCATTTCATAATTCATTTCTATTTTGTCTTTTTTTTGAAAGACAATATAGCTCATCTAGTAATTCTCCTTAGTTAAAAGAAAACAACAAAGCCAGACATAATTTTGTCGGTGTCGCAATCCAATGTACACATCAGGATAGATGCGGAGAGGGCTGATGGCCACTCTGAGTTTATTATGACCAGCGTCTCAATATATACATAGCTTACATCTGTTAAACATACACAGGTGTTCTGGATGAAGTAATTAGCGAATGCCAAGAATTCTTAGTGATTTCTCAAGGAGCCCTCCCTTGGCCTCTGTTTTGATATTATCATGTTGTTGCTGTGCTCCTATATTTTTATCTCAGAGCAGGCAAGGTCTCTTAGGCAACGGTCCCTCTTGCTCCCGATATGATATCGTTTCTCCATCTGTGCCCCCGGGCAGCCGCCGCCTGGCTTAGGTTGCTCCCCCCAGGGGGTCTTACCCGTCATTGGCTAACCGGCCTTCTCACCTCCGGGTCACAGTTTGTTGGCAAGCTTTTTCCAGTGATTATTAACCCTTCCTATGTCAGGGGCGGCTACAAATTTTGCAGGGGGCTGTCCCCTGACCGTTCTGGAACTTAGAGTTGTGATGTTAACAGGCACAGTTCTTGATTACAGGGGGAAGGCTTAACAACCCCGTTTCCAAACCGAGGCAGAAAGAAAAGTCTTGTTAGGGTCACAATCTGCACCACCTCTTACCTACGTTGTGATATTGACTTAAGTAGCATGGTATTGACAAAAGAAAAGAGAGATCAAAGAAACCCAAGAGTCACATCCAGACAATCAGGACTATAAAGTTTCAACTACTTGTGCACGTTTCTTGGAGGTGAGCAGTACAAATTCAGCCTGCGGCCAAGTGTTTTTTTTTTGGCCCACCCAGTTTTGTACCGCTCCATATTTTAGATTATTTGCTAACATTTTAGATTGGAAGCTGTCACCTTAAAGTCCAGATTTACGGATTCTCTTTAAAAACCAGATCTCGTAACGATGGATCCATATTCCCACATGGGCTGCCTCTTTCTTCGATAAGGTACTTGCTCACATGGAGGCAGCCAGTTTCCTATTGTCTGTAAACACTGAGAGAGCATCAGTTGTCCTCAAACATCTTACCAACTTATATTCATGTGACTTCTCACCTTTATGTCACCTGCCTGGAAACACATTTGTGTTTGAAGCCCGCTTTAAGAGCCTACAGGACTAATCGTCTTGTGACATATTCCTGGTCCCTAAGTTAATTCCTGAAGTCCCAGCCTCCACTATCTCCTAAAAGATCATCTCTTAATGCTTGGGGTAACTTCAAAGATCTTGTCGCTGTCGGTCACATTAGACATTTCTGCTGTAATGTGTCTGGGTTGGGATTGTTTTCATTCAGCGGCTTTCGAGTTACTGTGCTGCTTTATATGTTGACTATCTTTATGTTCCGCACTAGAGGTGAATTCCTTTTAGATTAATATTTTATTCATTTGTCCTCTCTTCATTTTACCTAGACTAGAGGTTATCACATATATTTAGGTTTTTTTTCAAAGTCTGTGGGTTTTTTTACAAAAATTTTAAGTGTTTCTTTTTTCCTAACCATTTGTTATTTAACTTCTGTGTGTTATGTTTCATGACTTCTTGTTGTTTCTACCGTTCACCGAGTCCTAAACATACTTATTTTAATGCAATTTTCAAAATATTCATTATTTTCATTTTTTCTGGAGTAAATTGATCTCCTGATTGTTTTGTTTTTTATCCTATTGGTTATCTTCCCAAGGTTTACTTTTTTTCTCTTATGTTGGGAATTTTGACTTGCGTGCTCAACCTGAAAGTTAGTTTTCGTGATCTCTTTCTCTCTCCCTTCTCCTCCTCCTCCTCCTCCTCCTCCTCTCCCTACCCCGACTCTGGCCTCCCACCCATCCCCGCCTCCCATTCACAAACATTTAATTCCTCCCTAACTAACAGTTCTTAAGTGCTTTCACGTAGTTCTCTCCCCACACTAACTCGCAGGTCTGAAATGTGTTCTCCTTATGTTGTCATGATGGTTTAGGGCTCCTCTTCAAATGATGTTGGATTATTGCAGCTCTAGTCATCCAGACAAACAGCCCACATTCTGGCTTCAAGGCTGTGTGTTTCTCTGCCTCCCTATGTAAGGATATAAAATCAACAGTCTGTGGTAGTTTTTTCTAGTATTCATTTTACAGGCAGGGCCATCCTGTTGCTATGAAGGGGTAAAAAAATCTCAGTAGTGTCTTCCTTCTCTTGCTACTAGCTTCAGTTCCAGCTCCCATGTTGCATTGCTGGTCGTGTCTGATCCAGGGAAAGGATGAGCTTGTGTTGAGTTTGGTGAGACCTTGCATTTTTTCCTTTTCTAAAATGTTGTTGCTATGTGCCTGAGGTAGAGGAGTTGTCTCTAAGAGAATATGTAAAATACCTTCTTACTTGGAAATTTTCCTACGCCTCACTCTCCAAGCTGACTCTGCTGTCCTCTCTCTCTTTCCCTCCCCTTCTCCCTCTTTAAAACACATGGAATCTCACAGCTATAATCAGCAAAATCTGCTCTATCTGCAACTTCTGCTCTAAACATTTCACTTACCTTTTGTCTTAGCTGGACCTTTGATGAAACTTCAAACACTGTTTCTTGCAGCTCTGTCAAATGAAAACCTTCATTTTTTTCTTTCCCACCTAACACAAGATCAAGGATTTGACCTCCTTGCTCTCTGCTGCCACATCTTTATGTCTCTTTCCTCCTTGAATACTTCCAGCTCCTTTACAGTTTGTCCCTGTCTTTCCTCATTGTTATCATGTGTTGTCTCTTATGTACATGTCGTCTAGTTTCTCCCCGGCAGTCATAGAAGTCTTCTTTTCTCATTTCCAGCAATTTGACAAATTAGATGGTTGAAACAGCCTCCTCCTAGAAACACCTAGAAATGGTGGAACATCTTTTTAAATGCCTAGCTGAGTTCACAAAAAGGCAGGAAAATTTTGTTGGCCAAAACCAGGAATGAGTAGATTGCAGAGGATTAAGCAGATACCAAAGCCTGAGAGCGTTTTGACATTTTTAACCTGGAAAATTGGATTTAAAGGCTGATCAAGGGACAGAATTTATAGAAATGAAAGGTATAATCAACGAAAATAAAAATTTAATGGATAAATTCAACAGCATGGTAGAGCTGAAGGGAGGATGATAAACTGGAAGATAGATGGAAGAAATTCCTCAGAATGCAGCACAGAAAGCACATGTGCAGCACGGTACATAGAAAATATGAAATGAAGTTTGAGATACTTAAGGTAGACAAAACATGAAAAATATTGCCAAATGAACCATATATAGCACACCATTATACTAATTTGCAATCCAATTTGGAAATGTTTAGATATGAAAAAGTTAAAATTAACAAAATAAGGTAGTGTACGTAAAGAGAGAGAATGAGAGACAAGAAATGTTTCAAAAGGCAATTATGGGCCAGTGCAGGTGGCCAAGTGGTTAAGTTCAGCCCACTCCGTTTTGGCGACCCAGGTTCAGTTCCCAGGTATGGACCTCCACTACTCTGTTAGCAGCCATGCTGTGCTGGTGGCCCGCATACTGAAAAATAGAAGAAGATTGGCACAAATGTTAGTTCAGGGCAAATCTTCCTCAGCAAAAAAAAGAAAAAGCAATGAGAATTTCAAATATATAATGAAAGATATAAATCATTAGATCTAGAAGCACAATGAATTTCAAGCAAATAAATCCACACATAGCCAAATTATTTGAACAATTAATGATACCAAAGATAAAGAGATCTGAAAAATATCTGGAGAAAATACATTCCCTGCAAAGACAGGATGACAAGATTAACCCTCAACAGTAACAATTGAAGCCAGAAGACAGTATAATTAATTCTAAGTTCTGAGAGGAAATAACTATCAATTTAACAATTGTGGGCCTAACAAAATTAACTTTCAAGAATGAGAATGAAATTAAAGTCATTTTCAGATAAAACTTGAGAGAGGTATTCAACATAGATCTTCATCAAAGGTATTTCTTCCCCTCCTCCCTTCTCCATTTCTAATTTTTTAAAAAATATGCAATACATTCATGTGGGTCAAAATTCCACAATACAAAAGGGTGTGGATTCAGAATTCTCTCTGTTTCCCAGCAAATCATTTCCCCTTCCATAGACAATTAGTGTGTATTTGGGATGTGTGTGTATGTCTTTGTGTGTATATCCTTGTAAAGGCACATTGTATCTTTGTATACAATGTATATGATGCATAATATATACAATATACAGGCAAATATACATTATTCTGATCCCCATTTTTATGCAGCTATATACCATTCCATGATAGGGATTTATATAGTCCATTTCTTACTAATATAATTGAAGGCCGCGATGAATCACTTCGTACTGAAGTACAAGTGATAATAAATGTAGTATAAATTTAGATAGAATTGTTGGATCTAAGGTATTTATATTTTTAATTTAAATAGATGTTGCAATATAGCCTTCCTTAAAAGTTATATCAGTTTACCCCTGTACCAGCAAAACTAAAATGACAACTTTTTCTGTATCCTCACAAAAATAATAGATTTTCAAAGATTTTTATCTTTGCCAATGGCATAGAAGAGTTTAATTTTAATTTGTGTTTCTCTTATGATCTGTAATGCTCAGCATATTTTCATGTTTAAAATTTGTGTTTTCTTTTAAGTGAGTTTTTATATCCACTTTCTATACTTGTATTTTTTTGTCATTTTCTTTTGAATTAAAGGCACTTTTTATATCAGCTTAATTAGCCCATAATGTTGTTATGGGCTGGAAAAAGTTTCTTCAACTTTTTATGTGTCTTGTGTCATTGCACATAAGGCTTTTGCACATGCAGAGATTTTCAATTTTAATGTACTTAAATACAGCAGTTTTTAATTTTATGGACTTTGTTTTTGTGTCCTGTTTAGAAAAGCCTTGACCTTTGAGATTATTTATACTACTATGATTTTATTACTTATATCAATATTTTATCAATTTGGAATTTATTCATATGTAGCTCAGTTGGTATAATGATTTTGATGGTCATCATTTATTTGTTATTCATCTTGTCCCTAACTGAAATGTTACTCTTACCACATAATGCATTTCCATATATTTTGGAATGTTTCTAGATTTTTTTGTTCTATTCCTATGATCTCAATGTTTATTTATGCTTTAATATAAAAAATGTTAACTATTTTAACATCAATATATTTTTACTTTTTCAATAATACTTTGGATTAAATTTGCTGGTTCTAAAAAAATCTTGTTTTTATAGGGAGTGTATTAAATATTTATTCTTGAAAAATCCAAATCTCTTAAAGTAATTACATTTAAGTTCTTCAAGATAAATTATAGAATTACTTTTTTAAGTTTTTTCCTCCAAAAAGCCCTTAGGATTTTGATTGTATCACATTGACAATCTAGATTAATTTAGAAATAATTAACACATAATTTGGAGAGTTCCTTTCTAAGAACTGGTGTTGATTATGTCTCTCTATTTAATCAAATTTACATTGTTTTCTTCAGTTGCATTTGGTAGTTTTGTTCACAAGTAGTCAGTAATAAAATTTGCTAAGTTAACTGTGGATGCTTTTGACCATATAATATAAGGTCAGGCCACTTTTCCCCTTTTCTGAATATATCCGTCATTTTATTCTCTTGTAAGAACAGTTAGGATATCTTTGAATGGAAAAAAGGGAGCATTAAGGGAAGAATTATCCATTTGGATGAAAAAACACTGACCCTCTTCTTCCCTCCTCATAGCACATTCAATTCCAGATGGATCAAAGATTTTAAATAGGGGAAAATAGAACTATCAAACTAGGTTTCTAAAATACGCCAATCATTTTTATAAACTTGGCATGGAAAGATCTGTGTAATCATGATAAATAATCAAACAAAGAAAAAGAAGGGTTAATTGACGTAATATTTTTCTGTTCTTTATCACAGTATATCTTAAGAAAGATTAGAGATAAATGGTATTTTGAGAAAAATTCTAATACTCCTTTTAGTTTCTCAATTCCAGCAGTGTTTCTAATCAACTCAGAGCTACAATTAATTGAACATACTCCCCTTTGATCTCGCTCACCACCTGCTCACATATTGCTTTCCTTCTGATCTGACTTAAGTTCATGGTCAATCCTAATAATCATCATGCCTTCTTGGCTAAATCATAATCTTGGTTAAGTCCATCTCTCCATCAGGTGTCAGCATTTCTGAATCTAAATGTGATTGAATTTCAGTCACACTTCAGGTCCCACTTTAAATTTATAATTACTAACATCACACGGGCTCTTCTAGCAGTCATAATCCATTCTCTTTCGACTCTCCTTGATGTTATTTTATATCTCCTCTTTTCTCCTCAAACATCAAACCTCTAACCACCTCCTACCACACCCTCATTTTCATCTAATTACCTTGTTTGCTAGGTCACTAAAGAAGCGAGACTTCCACGCTTAGAAGAGAACTTCCATAAGCTTCCTTTGCCACTTCGAACCACCCACCAGCAGTGAGCAGGTTAAATCTTATTAGCATGCCTCCTCCAGAGAAATTCTTTTTGTGCCAGTTAATAAATGGTATTTTTCAGTGTTGCAGAGAAGTCTTAATTGATGATAAGCAAAACTCTTATAGTCAGTAAGTTTGAAAAGAAACCTTTATTTTGATCATTTCATATAATTTTATTATTCTACCTTGTATGTTATTAAGTCAGGTATTCAAGACCACTGGTAAATTAATTAATTAAACATCACACCATATTATAGAGTTAGAGTGTTAGTGGCTTTCTGGGTCCATGATATTGCCTTCAGCATTGCCTCTCTCAGAAAGGTATTTAATAGACAGTATTGACCTCATTGATCTTGATATATTTCCAACATGATTTCCAGGATGCATGTATCTGAGGCTGATTTGAAATTACTTCCCCCCGAATGGGATCACAGAATGAACTCGATATTAAGAAATCATGTCTTTTAGTAAATTTCTTGAAAACTGACTTTTCATATCTGTCCCTCAGGAAATGGAGCGCATTTCCTTTTCCTAGTGGCCACAAACAGCAGCATGTACACATCTGATGACACATTACTGTACACATGACTACTGTGCACAAATCTGATGAGCACAAAGAGGTCGTTAGCAAAGTTATAAAGGATTAGTCAGGGAAATGTTGCCTTAGTTCTGAGACCATAGGAGAACTCTTCAGCTGTAGCTGGAGAATGTGAATACTACCGCTGAATAAAGAAGTGTTTAGTCAAGGAGAGAGGTTTTTCATGTGTGTGGTCTTTTTCATACTCTCCTTGGTCTGAACAGGGTTTTATTTTTCGAGAGTAGTCTGTGATAACTTACTTTGGCATGCTCTCCACGAGAGCAAAACTTCAGTGGCACTATCAAGCTGCTTGGTTATTGCTCTTCTGTGAATAGCGTACCCTGACCAATCTATTTCAAAGGACGATACTCCAGGCATAACATATGATGCAAATGTAACGTGGCAATTTGATTTTCAAGCAGCACTTCAGAGGAAGCATGGTTAAGCAAGAGCAGCATGCCAGTCAGCTCTTGTAAATGTATTCCATCAAACCTACTGAAGTCTCACAGAATAAAGTAACAATCTCAACTCTGAAAAGCAGATCATATCCCTGAGATGGAAACGGGCTTCTTCTCTACAACCTTTAGCTCGTACGTTTCATTCTTTGTCCTTCCTGAGCGTGGTCTGATGCTCTTAGACACCAAGTTCCTTCCTTTATAGCCTCAAACTCCACCTAAGAGATTCAGGTAGGTTTCTCTCTCCCACTCTTCCCAATGTCAAACCTGGAAATGTACGTTGATAACACACTCAAGACCAAGAAGATAAACAGAATTAAATGGCTGTATTCACAGAGCCGCATACAGTGTGTCACATAGTAAAAATAGGACAGTTGGCTAGGTTATCACAAAGAATTGGGGGACAAGAAACCACCTTACCAGAGCAAAGCAGGATTTAATTTCTAATGCTCCTTCTCAAAGCCTAGCGTCCTCTCAACCCCTTAAATAACATGGACATGTGTTTCAGTAGTAGTCACCCAAATACAACCTCTTAGAGTAAATTCTGACTCCTTGCTTTAAAAATCAGAATAATTTCCTCTAGCGCAGTCAAAATATTTGCATCTTCTGGTCTACGTATCAGAATCAAATGTCTAGTTCAGATCTCAGTTTTCTTATTCCTTGACTACTGACATTTTCTCCACCGTGAGAACCATTTCTCTGGTCTGTCAGTTCCCCTTGACCATGTCACATGTCACAAAGTTCCTCAAAACTTTCCCGGCTTCCCTTGGACTTTCGTATCAAATTCCGTTTCAGCTCCCTCAGTTTCCTTCTGTTTAGTCTTAGCTGCATTACAGCATTCATCGAACCAGGCTCTGGTACCTGCCTCTTTGGTTTAGTGCAGCAATTCTCAAATGTTTTGGTTTCAAGACCCCTATACACTCTTAGAAATTACTGAGAACCACCAAGTTGATGTATGTTACATCAATATTTACTATATTAAGACTTAAAGTGGAGCCGTTATAAAAATCTATTTATTAATTAAAAAAATAAACGCCTTACATGTTAACAAAAAATTTTTGTGAAAAATAACCATTTTTCAAAACAAAAACGAATTCAGTGAGAAGAGTGATATTGCTTGACAGTTTTGCAAATCTCTCGAATGCCTGGCTTTAAAGGGAGAGGGCTGGATTTTCATTTCTGCTTCTGCACTCAGTGTTGCAATATGTTCTTTTAACGGAAGTTCCGAAAGAAAATTTGACCTCACACAGCTATGTAGTTGGAAAAGGAAAGGGTATTTTAATTGCCTTTTCAGATAATTTTGGATTTTCTTCTTTGAAAGGACACTAAATCTTGACAAGTGGTAATTTCTTAAAGGTTCTATGAAACGTGGAAACTGAAACCATATCAATGATCTTCTTTTACTCTGTCTCATTGAAATCCATTGGTTTGTCTTGTACTTGAATGTGTCTCTTACCCCTGCATAATACTGAAACAGCATGCACTGGTCATTTGGAAGATATTGGGTAACTCATTCATGCAGCTTTTACAAATGTTGATGATTTCATTATACAACATGAAAAAGATAATATTTATTGCCATGACTACTGATCTCCTAAGAAAAGTCTATACGCAGAGGGAAGCTGTTAAGTCTCACAGCTGTGGATGTAGTATTGCAAAATTTAGTTTTCACATGAAAGCCCAAATTTTATCATTGCTAATACACACTGAGAGTTGTTTTCCTTTGAAGTATCAGGCTTTCTTCATTCATTTTCAGTAAAATGTCTCCCGCATATCCAAATCTGTACAACCATAGTTTGCCTGTTAGTCATTCTTTCCAATAAAAATGGTGTTTTACAAAAACATTGGCTAATTGTAGCTCACAGCTCAATCACAGGGGTGTTTTTCCTCGCCAACATCATACTTCAGTAAGCAGCACACACACTGGATGTGTGATTCCCATTTTGTCACATGGAATATTAAAAAGACGTATAGTCAAAGGTTGACATTTAATAAAATTAATATTATTTGCTGTTTCATCAAGGGCATTCTTGAAAGAAACCAGTGTTTTTTGTTAACTGCAAATGTGTGATGGTGAAAAACAGGATGACGATTAGTAGTTTGGTGCCGCTGTCTTGATTCAGGCTAATCCGCCAGCTGTTTTACCCATCATCACTTTTACACCATCAATGCGAATGTCAACACAGTGAAAAAGGCAAATGATGCCTTAGTATTATTATGACAAGTGTGATGGCTTCATGGACCGTGTGGAAATGTCCCAGGAACCCAGGGCACATGCACCACACTTGACGAGCTGGCCTGTTACAGGGAATTCCCAACTCTGGTGACATATTAAAAGAATGTGAAGAGTTCTTAAAAAATACCTATGCTCAGGCCCCAAGCCAGACCGATTAAATTAGAACCATTGAGAGTGGACCCAGCATCAGCATTTTTTAAATTATTCTTTGAGGAAGATTAGCCCTGAGCTAACATCTGCTGCCAATCTCCTCTTTTTGCTGAGGAAGACGGGCCCCTGGCCTCCACAGCATGGCTTCCCAAGCGATGCCATGTCTGCACCCAGGATCCGAACCAGTGAACCCAGGCCTCCGAAGCAGAACGTGCGAACTTAACCCATTCTCCACCGGGCCGGCCCCCAGGCATCAGTATGTTTTAAAAGCCTCCCAGGTGTTTCCCCTATCAGCAAAGTTGAGAAACTTTAATCTGGTCTTCATGGCATTTGAACCTCTTTTCAAACCTAGGCCCCTTCTTCCTTGTTTCATTATTCTGACTCTTCCTAAATCCTTTGATATGCTAAGAACACTCCTCTATCACTCTTCTAATCATTCCAATCTCACATTCTGTAACAAAGCTTTTCAGACTTTAAATAAAGAAGGTGATAAAAATAAAGCATTAATGAACTATTGCCTAGCTTGTGCAATGAACTGGTAATTTTTTTTTTTACTGTATTTCATTGCTTTTTATTAAAAGACAAACATCAAAATAAAAAGCTTACCTCAGTTTTGTTTCTTTAAAAACAGATCAAGGGACTAGCTTGGAGTCAGTATTGATTTCACTCAATCTCTTGTAATTACCCACATAATGGGAATTATTCTCAAAAGGCTGTTTTCTCAGACTAAAAGTATCTGACTCACAAAGAAGATTACACGTTGCTCTCTATATGGTACCCAATCAGAGAAGTTCTAGTACAATTTAAAAACACGTCTAACAGTGAATAAATTTAAAAACGTTTTCTTCTTAGTTCATCACAAAACTGTATCTTGAAGCCATTTGGTTTATTGAGGATTTATTCTGTTCTTTGCTTTGCTTTTTAAAATGATTCTTGACTACTACTTGAACTTGTTCTTGGGAAATAATTCACAATTTTTTTGTATTTTCTAATAAGCAAAGAAAATCATGTTGCAATTTATTAAATTCCTTCTTATACTTAGTGCTTTGCTCAATTTTAAATTTCACTGAATAGGCTAGTCTGGCATCATGGGGACAAAGAGTTAAGCTTGCTTATATAAATTACATACAAGCTCTCTATAAGTGACAGAATTTCCTAATAAAAATTAGGCCATAAGCAAAGGTTAACAGTAAGTATTACAAAAACAGAGTTTTCTGTTTATGACATCTTTTCCTATGAAAAACGTAAAACACTTTTAAAGATAACCTGTCTTTTTTTATGCTAACCCTCTCACATCTGAGCACACTCTTTCCTTTCTTTTTTAAAAAATTTAAAAGACCAAGAGTCTCAGAGGACCAGTGACCCTAAGGTAGCTGATGTCAAAAATCCAGGGATCCAGCCCTCTGGCAGGGTTGATGAAATTATTCCCAATGATAAAACTATTCGCAAAATATTGTTTGAACACTTTACTCCATGGAACTTAAGATGAGAATTGGGAGGAAAAAAGTATTTTTCTCCCTTCATGTAGATTGTAGTTCTGAACTGTCATCTGGTTGTCTGATAGAACACCAAGAGAGACTGCTCCTCAGAGTCTGAAAGAGACGGAGAGAATTCCTCCAGGTCAGAAGAAGAGGATAATGATTTTTTAAGAGTATATCAAGAGATTGATGACATGAAGAGGAATTTCAGGCAGGCAAAGGACATGGCTGGAAATAAATGTTCCAGGCTTTACTGGTCTTACACAGTCGCCTTTCAGAGCTGCCACAGGCAACGGCTTCACAGCCTTATTGACCATGAGGCAGTCAAAGTTTTCAGGAAAATTTGTAGAATTAACTCTCTGGATGCCTTTGGACAAATAGAAAAAGATCAGGCCTGAGGTTTAACTGACTTAATAGTATCTGCTTTTCTTTTATTTATTATCATTATTTTCGCTTTTCTTTTTTTTAATTATCATTTCACGTAAATTATTTAAACTATCAGTACATCAAAATTTTAAGGAATAGGGAAGTAATATTAAACAAGTCCAGTCATGGGCCTGCCTTCACAGGCCACCTTTATATTTCATTGCAGTCTGGCACTCTATTTTCCTACTGGCCCCCTGAGCTGGAACTGCTAAGTGGTATAAACTTGAGCTCATTGCACTTGTATCTGTGACAGTGCTGAGTACTGCTTTGGGAATATTTTAGGAGAAAAGTTACATCTGCACATAATTTTGTCTTTTGTGGTCTTTTCTTCCTTGCAGATGGTTACCTAATGATTCATTAACTTGTCAGATGATTTGGTTACTTTCTTTTTTAATTGAGGTAATATTGGTTTATAGCATTACATAAATTTCAGGGGTATTTCATTATAATTCGATTTCTGTGTAGATTACATCATGTTCACCACCCAAAGACTAATTACCATCCATCTCCATACACAGGTGCCTGATCACCCCTTTCACCCCCCTCCCCTCTGGTAACAACCAATCCAATCTCTGTCTCTATGTGTTGGTTTATTGTTGTTTTTACTTCTATTTATGAGTCAGATCATACAATATTTGACTTTCTCCCTCTGACTTATTTCACTTAGCATAATATCCTCAAGGTCCATCCGTGTTATCACAAATGGCAAAATTTCATCATTTTTTATGGCTGAGTAGTTCTCCATTGTGTACATATACCACATCTTCTTTATCCATTTGCCCCTTGATGGGCACCTAGGTTGCTTCCAAGTCTTGGCTATTGTGAATAATGCTGCAATGAATATAGGGTGCATATATCTTTACACATTCATGTTTTCATATTCTTTGGATAGATACCCAGCAGTGGAATAGCTGGATCGTATGGTGGTTCTATTCTTAATTTTTTGAGGAATCTCCACACTGTTTTCCATAGTGGCTGTACCAGTCTGCACTCCTACCAGTTACTTTCTATTTCAATCATGTCTACTAACTTAATTTTTCACATTCGCTTTTCATGTCAACTGAACAATTTTGATATTCGGTTTACTTGACTTTTCTTACACTACAAATTTCTTATTTGAAATATCCTGGCTTATTCCATTTTAAAAATCCCTTTCCCCCCTCCCTCTCTCTCCTTCCGTCCTTCCTTCTTCCTTTTCTGCTCTGTGGTTCTCTTTCTTATCTCAAAATTATAGGGAAGGGTCATGGATTTCTAACCACTATTCAGTACTTCTTGTGTCCTAGGCATGCTGCCAATCCTATAAATAAATAGATTATAGATAGATAGATAGATAGATAGATATCTTTTTCATTTTCACAATCATACTTTAAGGTAGGAATTACCGTTTCCCCCATTTTGCAGATATTGAACCTCAGGTTTAGAAAGAACTTGTGAACTAACCAAGTTCATAAGTGGCGGAGACACGGGTGGAATTCAGCTACACTGCCTTTTCTGATAGAGTGAGATTCTTAACCATTCTGACTGTGATTCTATCTCTAACCATAGCTACAGATTGTCCTTTAAAAAGGGAAGAATAGCTGTTCTTGGTGATATTAGCCTCAAAAGAATTAAAAGGTATTCCTAATATCAGAAGCATCCCTTAATGGTCGTTGGCAAGGCTATTACAGTTGCCCTCCCTTATCTGTGATTTCACTTTCTGCAGTTTCAGTTACCAAAAAATATTAAATGGAAAATTCCGGAAATAATAATTCATAAGTTTTAAATTGCAGCCGTTCTAAGTAGCATAAGGAAATTTTGAACTGTCCCGCTCCTCCCCGCCAGAGACATGAATCATCACTTTGTCCAGGAGATCCACACTGTGGATGCCATGAGCCCATTGGTCACTTAGTAGTGGTCTCCATTATCAGATCGACTGCCACAGTATTGCAGTGCTTGTGTTCAAGTAACCTTTATTCTACTTTAAAACGGCTCCAAAGCACAAGAGTAGTGATGTTGACAATTTGGATATGCCAAAGAGAAGCCTTAAAGTGCTTCCTTTAAGTGAAAAGGTGAAAGTTCTTGACTTAAGAAGGAAGGATAGGGGCTGGCCCCGTGGCCGAGTGGTTAAGTTCGCGCGCTCCGCTGCAGGCGGCCCAGTGTTTCGTTAGTTCGAATCCTGGGCGCGGACATGGCACTGCTTGTCAGACCACGCTGAGGCAGCGTCCCACATGCCACAACTAGAAGAACCCACAACGAAGAATACACACCTATGTACCGGGGGGCTTTGGTGAGAAAAAGGAAAAAATAAAATCTTTAAAAAAAAAAGAAGGAAGGATAAAAAAATCATATGCTGGGGTTGCTAAGATCTATGGTAACTTTTATGATAGTATATTGTTATAATTGTTCTATTTTATTATTAGTTATTGTTGTTAATCTCTTACTGTGCCTAATCTGTAAGTTAAACTTTGTCATGGGTACATGCCTAGAGGAAAAAACATAGTATATATAGGGTTCAGTGCTATCCACGGTTGCAGGCATCCACTGGGGGTCTTGGAATGTATCACCATGGATAAGGCGGGGACTACTGTATCTGTAGACTTAGCCAACCCACCTTATAGTCATTTAGTTTTTTATACTTAGCATCTTACAGAGTATAATTTCCTAGGAGCTTATTATTCACCCTACTCTTCCTTTTAGACCTTTAATGTTCTCCCACCCATCACTTTCACCTTCATGGCATTCTTCTGACTTCCTGCCTTTATCTGTTCACTCCCTCTCCTCATTCTTAGATGATTGCCATCTGTCATATCTTGTCTCAGCTTTGACTTTTCAGAGTCCTAATTCAGTTAGTCTATTATTACACTGTTGTCCTCTTTTCTCTTAATTTCTTTAATTGCCCGCCTTTAGATCCTTTCCCCATCCTTTATATTTTTCTGAAAGTACAGATCCAATAGATTTCACAAATTGTTTCTCATAAGAAAGCTTTGCTTGGGAAAATTATTTTGGAACTAGTGTGAAGGATGGGTTGAAAGAAGGAGATGAGTCTAAAAGCGTCAAAGCTCTTGCAATAATCGAAGTAAGGCAGAGAGGTAGGAGGAAGAAAGATGGGAGTGGAGGGTGGTGGAGGCAAGGATTACACAATCATTCTTTCTGATTCATAGCATACCCTTTCCCTTAGTTTCCTCCAGGGTGTTTTCATATACAGTGTAAGATTCCCTGCGATTATTAACTCTGCTTTACAATACCTGTATTTTATCATAGTTTGTTTCCTAAAGTTGAGTAACCCAGTGGTAGATTTTTTTAAAGTGTTCGCTTTCCAAGAGGACGTTGATTCCTATCGTATTGTGGTTTAAACCACAGATACTTCCATCAAGAATTTCTGTTCACTTCCCAGGTCCAAGTCTATAGTCATTTATGCTTCCCTAAATTATTCTTGCCCAGTGGAGAGATTTCACCAATATAGTATTAGGATAAAGTCCTATATTACAAACAATTACTGTTTTTAAGTTTGCATTTCTTCTTGTCACTACTCATATTTCTAGCTAGGAATAATTTATCCTTGTCAAACTTCTATAATATATTCCATTACAAATTTTTAAAAATATTAGATGGACTAATACAAAGTACATACTTTACGCAGTAAGATTTCAATACCATAGTGGTTTCTGCTTTTCCCAGTACAAAGCTATTCCTCTTTCCACTTTTTGTATCCTTCCTACAGATTTTCTAACCTGCATGCTCTGTATCCCCTTTCATCTTCCAAGCACCTGACATTCAGGTTACATCCCAGCTCTCACTGTGCCATGCATCCTATTCATCCTTCAATTTATTTTTATTAAGACTTTTAACATTTGTTTTGAAGAATTTGCACAGCCTGACTTGACCTTTCTGTGTCCTCTCACAGTTAACTGACCAATATAATAAACCATTTAGTCCTTCCTATTTTCCTTAAATACTCTGTAAAATTTCCTCATTACTCTTAACTGAGCCTCTCAATCTAAATCTTACATTTTCTTAAAAGTCGGGTTTCCAGGATTTTTAATTCAAAAATTATTTTGCTATATTTAATTGACTTTATGGGGAGCTAAATTTAATCTTTTTAGAATGAAGTTTACCTTTCCTTAATTGGTATAAAGCACATAGGTTCCCGGAATGCTTTTGCCATGCATGCCTGAAAACTGTTGGTTGCATTTATTTTGGTTGTATTTATTAAACGTTGTCTTAAGAAAAACAATTCAAAAGTCTTGGATTTAATTCTTCAATCTATTAAGCAAAATCAAGCATCAGCCTCTCCAGTGGCATAGTGCCTTTCTCTGTGCCACTAAAATCCTTTCAGTCAAATGACAACTGTGCCCTGTGTCTCCTTTATGGTATTCTGATTCATTTATATCTGGTAGGGAGATCACATCCTTCAGACTTTACAATTATTATATTTCTAGTCATTTGTAATTCTACAATTCCTTCTATTATGTAGCTTTGTATTTCAGAATTCCCCTCCTTAATTAATGTTGAAGCAATAGCTGGAAGGTAAGTTATATCACAAATACCTGCTATCTTCCTTACCATCTGGAGGTCACCCTTACTATCCCATTTCCCTTGCAACTTCGAGAGATTATTGCGTGTGCTTTGTCTGATTCTTTCAATCAATCCATCTCAGATAAAAAAGCTTACCATGCCATTCTGAGATAAATATACAAACTTCCATAATCAAAAATGATTCAAGTATTCCTAAGTTTGAGATCACAGACCCCAACAAACATAAAGCTTAATTTTTATCACTGAACTATTTTGACTATTATTGGAGTAAAGGTACCTTTGATGAACATTCATGATTGTTGGAAATGGGGAAGGAAAAGGAGGATATGGCAGCGGAAGATCTCTGAGAAACAAAATTACCCCAGGGGAGCCATCTGCAGAGATTTGGGTCCACATGGGACTGCTTTCCAATCTGTTTCTCCTTTACTCTCAAGCTCCTTTGGTTTGCCCAGATGGCTTGTTCTAAAAGGTCTGGATTGGCTGTAAGGACATGTTAAAATTCATCAGTTATTTGAACTAATCATCTTTTCACTTTCACTGCTCAGATACCGGAGGAGTTACCCATATTTCACAATATTCAGAATATTTTCTTTTAATGAAACAACTAGAAACCAATGTAAAGGATTACTTAATATTAACATAATATATGACCAGAAATGCTGCATAAATTCAGGAAAAGAAGGCATTGATATGAGCTTGAATTTTCCACATAATCTTCATGCCACAGTTAGGATGCTAGTGAGACCTGAAGAAATGTCAGCTCTGGCTTGGTAAGGTAGTTGTCCTAGGCAAGGGAGACCACTCAAGCAAAGGCCCAGGGGTTGGGCTTCCACTGGCACGTATGCAGAGGGCTGGAAGGAAAGCCACTTGATTAGATGGAGGACAGTGAGAAATTGCATAGCAAAGGGCACTTAATGTGGGATCTTGAATGTTAGACTGAGGTTTGGGGTGAGATCCAACCATTAAAGGAACTAGATCTAACCCTGTAAAAACTACTAAAGAGTTTAGTGGAATTGTGTCTTCTGAAGGGTAAACTATGAGCAGTGTACCGCATAGATTAAAATAGGAAAAAATAGGAGCATATGCAATAATTTGTCACGAGATCGATGATAAGGGTCTAAACTAGAGTGGCTACTATGGTAATAAAAGTAAAGAGGCATAAGGCGCACAGCAAGGAAAAAATCGACTACACTTGGTGCCTGCTGGGGAGCTGAGGAGTTTGAGAAGAAAGAATGCTAAGGAAATAAGAAACAGTTCCCCAATGTCTTATTTAATATATTTTTTTCTCCTTCAGTCTCCTTATAAATTTTGTAGGTGAGATAAAAATGAAATGAAAAAAATTATACTAGATCCTCTTGGAGAACTAAATATGATTAAAGAGTCAACAGTTTTAATGGATCCTGGTTTATTCTGTAACTCAAGATTCACTTACAAAACTTGATCTATGATCCTGTATTTGTACATTGAGTAGCATTTTTGGGGGGATTTGTATATTAATGACAAAATATAATAAACTTTAACAAGTGGGACTTCAAAATATCATTAGTGTTAGTTCATCAGTTCCAGTAAATGTTTTTTATTTCAACTAAAAATAAAAGCAGTATTCAATTTTGCCTTTGCTGCATTAGCTTAGGACAAGGTCCTTGTTTTCCAATGTTTTTCTTCTAAAGTTAAAACACATGTTCTGATTCCCTTTCCCACAACACTTGCTGTGATTGACTTTGGAACCAGAATCTTTGTGAGTCTACTGCTCCTGGGATGAGAAGAGGTTTTAGGTGTTGCCTTGGCTTTAAGAGGAATTATCTTCTGGGCTGTTTGTTGCCTGAAAGACTGAATTTCCTTAGAAAAAAATTTTTCCCTAAAATATTTTCCAGTCACTCTTTATTAGGTACTTACCTCACTGGGCAAGAGGGTTTAATAGCTTCCTGCTTGTTGTCTTATTATTTCATGTCAATTTAAACATAGGCAGGAAACAATTATATTTCTAGATCCCGTGCTACCCCCTTGACCCACAGTATTGAGGACGTTACAAGTGACGCTACTACTCTGATTCTCCCCAAATCATGCGTGAGTCAGAGCTGCCTTAAAAACTGCTACTTCTTTCCATTTGTTCTTCCAAGCTTAATTAAACAAAGTATACATTTAGATAGTAAAAACATGACATATAAACACATACTATACAGGGACTTCAAAACTTGTGGATCTGCTTAACTACCTTCGAACATTAAGAACTATCTTATTTGGGTGATAATAATGATTCACACTTACATAGCACTTACCACATACCAGGGACCATTCTAAATATTTTAAATATTTCAATCCCGTTAATCTTCACAATAACCCTGTGAAGTTGATATTTTATTATCCCCGTTTTCCAGATGAGGAAACTGAAGCCCAGAGAGGTTATATAACTTTTCCAAGCAAAGTGGCAGAAGCAAGATTTTCAAGCAGCCCACCTGGTTCAAGGGTCAGCACTCATATCAAATAACTCGTAACTCGCGCCAAACTGCTGTCTTAACTCCTATCAAAATTCAATTTTGATGAGTGCAAGTTACTCTGCTCGACTTATACAGGACTAATTTTTTTGTCACCTTTTTCGCTTAAAATATGACTTTGAGAAGTGTATTTTAAAGTTCATTCATTGTCTTCCATAAATATTTATTCAGCATCAACGGTTCACTGTGCTTAGTGCTGAAGATGCTGTGAGCAATGAGCAGACGTGGCTGCGCACCTGCTGGAGAAGAAATGGCAGCTCAGCAAGGGCTTGCAAGAGAGTGAATAAATGGTGTGTTAGGAGTGTAATCGGGACAGTACTGAGGGCCTCGTAAGTCATTTACTGCAGGGAGCACTTCGCTGTTGGGCAGAGAGATGCCTCTGAAAGTTTTATGTAGGAAAATGACCAGATCCAATATGCATTTTACTAAGCAAATCTGCCCTCACTGAGGAAGACGCACTGCAAGGAAGCAAGATCGGGGCAAGGAGAGCAGCTGTGACCGTCATCCAGGCAAATGAGAATGGTGGCCTCCGCTAAACTGATGGCAGGGAAGATGGAGACAGGAGGATGAATTCAAGAGAAGGTAGAGGTGGGACAACTTAGAGTTTCGAGGTGGTGAGTTAAGGAGGAGTAAGCAGAGGCTCCAGGCGAAGGCTAAGTGGGGGTGTCATTTACTGAATTAGGGGCCACTTTAAAAGGATTGTGCTGATAAATAAGGAAATAATGCAATGTGATGGACACTTTTGCAATGACTCCCAAAGAAAATAATTTAAGAAGCTGAGAAACAAAGCACAAAAAGTTTTCTATGTCCTTAGAATCTTTCTATTGAAATCATAGAATATGTGTTCAGACGCTAAACCTTTACCACTATGACCAAAATACTAAACCAAGAACACATTTATTGGTACTCTCTAGAAGGGCAGTGAACTAATGAGAGTCACAAATTTAAAGATCAAAGGAATAGAGAAATCTTGTAGGAGCCCCCTCTTGTAGGAAAGATATAGGAAATCACATCATTAGGCTGGTGCCGGCTGGACTAAGAGAAAGGCTCTGAACTGGGGCACAGAAAGGCTACAGTCCTCCCACCCAGGGCTATTTGTAGCCCTCATACTTGTCCCCTCCTCACCAGCCCTATCTCTTTCCTTCCTATTCTGCCTTCAGGCTCCCCAAGTTTTAGCTCCGACCCCCACCCCTCCACTCCCCACTACACCACACCGCAGTCAAATATCTTTACTCCAGTGATTAAGGAGGGCATTCATCTGCCTAGAATAATCACTCCCAGGGATGGAATGGGGCTCAATCCTTTCAGAGAAAAATTTCCATTGTTAACGCTGTAAAAACTAGAGAAGGGAATGTTGGGAAAGAAACAGTCACCTCTTGCTTTTGTGGAGACCTCATACCTGTTTTACAAGAGGGCCAACAAATGAAACTGACTCTGGCTGGATAATTCATGGATATGTCAGTTTGAATGTGTGCTCTCCCTTCTCTTTTCTCTACCTCTCCCAAGCAGGTACCAGGCCTTTGTGTCCTCTTACATCAGGGAACGTGTGTGCAGAAGAGAGAGAGTAGGACTGGTTTGTCATCAACCCTCCCTTCTCGCCTTTGTTTTCAAGAACCCCAAGACCCTGGAGCTCCTGTTCCAGGGCGGGGAGACCAGTGCCTTTGAGCACAGAGCTCTGGAAGGAGACAGCTGCAGGGTGAGCTTAGAGAGACTGGCCTCTAATCCCAGGGTTCTCAGCCTTGTCAAAGGCTGTGAGTGGCCCAGAAGCAACCAAGTCGACCCTTAGGGGATCTTGTAAGTCTGGAACATGGACACATTTGAGGCATCCAGGAGATTGGTGACTAGAGGAGCATCCTGTATGGTCAACTCTGAGTGTGTCTCCACATACCCAAGGAACTTTGAGGACCTTAGGATAGAAGGACAGCAATAATTACTGAGATGGAATTCACCCCAGGCATTCAGAACGGGGCTCAGAAACTCATTTAATTTGTCTTCAAGTAAACAACATTTCTTAGCACACAGGGGTTTGTGGGTTCAAACTTATACTCATTTGAAGAGAATAAACTTTAGAGCCACATATAATCCATACTCCCACCACCTGCTTATAAAAGAGCACCAAAAATATAAAATAGAGAAAATCTCCCAAACAATCATTTAGGAGCGACTACATGTATCATTATAGCTTCATGGCACCCAGTTCTCTACATCATTATTTTCTTCCAAGCGAGACTTTGAGGAAGCAATCAGGTTTATTTTTACATTGAACATACAATATGTTAACAATGTTATAAAACAATAATATATCTCCCAAGGGTCCTAACTATCATAACAACATCTATTTTTACATGTTATCTTTCACTGGCATAATTTCACACATTTGCAGTCATATCTGGTAGACTGTTCCATTTCTTTCTCAAAAGCCTGTGAGCGGCAAATAGTCTTCTAAACTTGAGAATTACTGAGAGAAGACACCAATTAACTAGATCCAGAGAATTCTAGAGGAAAAATAAGGGTGACCTGGTCATGATATGCAACACAGGGAAGGCTTCATGGGAGATTCTAAAGCACATCGTTGGTTGTTTGCATGCTCTTTGATTCTTGGACTGATGCTTTTTACCCCCTTTTTTCACTGCCACCTGTTTTCTTTCCTGAAACACCTTGGGTTCTCCAAATAACCTGAGCTTTAGAAATAGCTCAGACCTATTCTGGCCAAATAATCAAATCAGCAAAATTCCCCTTTTGCGTTGTCCTGGTGGCTCCTCCTCTGTTAGCACTTTGATGGAGAGAGCACTGGACGAGTTAGACCCCAGGTCTGGTCCTCCCTTCGTCTACTTTCAGGAGTTTTGTGGGCAAGTCACTGCCCTTAATAAACCTACATACTTACCATTAAAATTGAACTCAAATACTGATCCTATCTACCCTACAAGGTTGCTGTGAGGATCAAAAGTATCACAATCTGGGGAAACATTTCAAAAACTGTAACGCGGAACATAGATGTAAACTATTGCATAGGACCAAATCATCGATCTTAAATTTAATTGCATCGGCTTTTCCCATCTGTCCTTTCCAAGCAGCTTAACTGAATTTAAGAAACAGTTGCTACCTGGAGTGACCCACTGTGTGTGCGTTCTGTTGTCTGGAAAAATGTCAAATCAGCTGCAGAGCACACTGGGACAGGCATTATTATAATTCACTACATCGTACCATTAGTTAGAGGGAATGTTTTAAATCCAACCAGGTGAGTTTTTTTCTTTCTACTCAATTTTAGAAGAAAAGGTACTGAGCTGTCATTAAGAAAAAAATGATAACACTTTTATTAACTTCACAGCCATTTACTCTATTATCTTTTTTGCCATTTCTTGCAGAAGTCATGTTTCACTCTCAGAAAAGCACTGAGCCGACTTACTGATCAATGGGACTTGCTAAGAGCAAGCTTTGTGGCCCTGTTTTCTCTTCTTTCTGGAATTATCACTTTCTCCTGTTGTTATTCTATGTTGACCTCGTTGATTTTAGAATGGCATCTTTTTAATCAAAATTGTTTTATTTTGAACATAAAAGCAAATTAAGCAGATCTCTTATCTTAAAATTACTTGATGGAATCACTTAGAATTAAAAATTTATCTTACCTCCAAAGGAATGGATTGGTTTAGTGGGTTTATTTTTTTTTCAGTTTTATCAGAAAAGTTATCATAAACTTAGATGAGATATATTTGGCTCAAAGGAAATCAGAAGGGAAAAGTGATCCAAGAGACTGTGGTGGTTAAAGATAAAAGGTCACAGAGTTGGTCCCATGGCCCAGTGGTCAAGTTCATGTGCTCTGCTTCAGCAGCCCAGGGTTTTGCTGGTTCGGATCCTGGGCACAGACATGGCACTGCTAATCAAGCCATGCTGAGATGGTGTCCCACATGCCACAACTATAAGGACCCACAACTAGTATACAACTATGTACTGGGGGGCTTTGGGGAGAAGAAGAGGAAGGAAAAAAAATAAAATCGTAAAAAGTAAAAAAAATAATTAATTAATAAAAGGCCACAAATTATTTAACACTTCTGACATCAAAAAGAGCTTGAGACTGCTTTAATGACTAGACTGTAGTGGAAAAAACACCATGTGATTTCCCAAGCTAGATCATAAAAGGTAACGCCTTCTGCCCCTTTCTTTTGAGACACTCTTTTTGAGGGAAGTTGGACATCATGGAAGAGGTCCTACTACACTGAAACACCATACCAGAGAGGTATCTTCTGGGGGGATCCAGAGAGACAGCCCCAGCTTAGCTCCCAGCCGACAGCCAGGTTCCAAGGCAGCCACATGGGTGGCCCTCTAAGACATGTGGCCCAGCTGAGCCCCCAGATGACTGAAACCTCAACTGACATCTGGTCTACAACTGCATATGAGATCCCGTGAGACCGGCCCCGCCCAACCCATCCCAGACTCCTGAGCACAAAGGCATGAGCAAAGTAAAAGAAAATACCTCTAAGATTGGGGATCATTTTTTACACAGCAATATTAGTTAGAACGGTAGCCCTAAAGTTAATTTATGTGAATCTTAGGAAGCTGGTAAGGCTAATGTACAATTTTCAAACAACCAAAGCACCTACTCCTGGCTTTATCATTCATCAACCTTGTGAGCTAGCCAAAGTGTCATTCTAATGCCTTTGTTCACTTGTCTATAAAATGGGAATATCTATTTTTAGAGTTATTATAAAGTTTAAATGAGAATACATGTAAAAATCCTTTCAGAAGGGAGCATGTATAAAGCATTATCATGAGACTAGACTTAACTAATTATAATGTAAATATAATAGAGATGTTATATTAGGTTTTTTTTACAAATTAAATTTTCAAAAAGATATTTAAGATGTTTTCTTATTTTCCATAATATTTACTGCTGGATTGAGGGGATAGGTAGAAAGAATACAAATCCATCAAGGTACATAAAAGCACATGCCCATTTAGAGTTTCATTTTCTTTGCTCTTCTTATTGTGATATTACTCAGCATAATGTATTATGGGTTTTAGGGTGATTTATATTCATCATAAAATTTTCCTTCAGTATTATTAGAACCCATTGTGAGATGCTTAGGACAGTTTGAAAGTCATTTATCATTCAGAATTTATGATAAAACCACTCTTAGGCAGCTTCTAGACAGTCATATTTACCATCTGGAAAGCAACATAGTGAAAGAAGATTTGGGAAGTGACCTTGCTGTTTTCCTGTTCTGCTATTGTGATAAATATCATTAAGGCTAGAACTTTTTAACATCAATCCTATCAAGAATCAACTGTTAAGATAGCTTAAAAGCTACGTTCTCACATTTTATTTCTGACTATTTTCCTTGGATGGTAAATGAACTGTTTCTAGTAATCATAGTCCTCCATGTGGCATTGGAGTGTACTTTTTAAATCATTGACGTTTACTAAGGACTTTCAAGAGATGAAGGCTGCATTCTTCAGACTGTATTTCTGGGAATTACACACATATATATTTATCTAGACTTCCTTTTCTGTGCAAAGAAGTTGGGCTACCCCCTTGATAACGCCTCATTGGTCTGCAAGGCTGCTTGGAAAGGAAAGTTGTCCTTCTTTGCCCTGACAGAAATATTTGCCATTTCTAGATATTTACCATTTTCTAGAGTCATAGATTACAGAAGACAAAGAGGAGATGCCCCAATTTCTCAATATCCCTGTGGTAACACCTAATTACATTCATGTTGGTGTTGAACGGTACAGTAAATCTATACTCCTGTGTGTATGCCTCCTCTTTCTTAAAGCAATAAAGAAAAAAACAATATCATCCTTTGTCTAGAATCGTTAAGACAATACCAACCCTCATTTTGGAAGAGTATAAATTATTTTGGTAAGTATTATTGTTTTCCAGTACCAAAGCCAGTTCTTCAACACAAAGTTTAAAGTGTGAAACTTTTTTGTATAAAAATCTTCCATGATTCTAATGAAGAATAAAGCAAAAATTACACAGCACTTAAAGTCCCCCCCCCCCAAATTTAGATGCTTGTTATTTATTCTGGGCTTATTTCTCTCAATTCTCTCCTGCTGACCCTACCCACCAGTGTAACCAGTCTCTCACTGCCAAACATCCTCTTAGACTTTAACTATTCCCACTGCTAGGAATGCACTTCTCTGATATGTCAACAGTTGAAAAAGCCCTACCCATTCAAATTCTTACTTCTAAGTCTTCCCATATGTTCTCCAACCACAGTTATCTGTCCTTCAGACATATCTTCAGAAGAATTTGATTATATTTCTATTAATGGCTTATAATTAACTTTACTTTATCATTCATTATATACTGTGTTTGAAATTAAAGATTCTCGATGTGTTGGTTGTCAAGAATTGTAAAAAGTCTGTGATCTCATCTGGATGCAAGCTAAGAAGTTTGCCTAACTGAGGCATGAATGCTGGAAGAAGATATGAAACTCCTGGGTCAGAAACAAAGGACTTTATTAAGTAAAGATGTAGCAGTACCAAGAATATCAGCATTTGCGCCAGTTCTCTGAATGCTAATTCCCACAGGGTGACATGAAGAAGTTCAGGTAATGCCTGCATAGGCAGTTGGTGGCATAATGGAGAGGAACCCTGAGCCCAGAGAACCCAACTCCTTTATAATGAGCAGTAAACCTGCCTGACCTTTGCCCAGAGGGAGATATTATTTTTATTATACTGGAGAGTACATAGACCTGCTTTTTGTTTCAGAGACAGCTTTCTTTGCTGTCTTCCAAGTCTGTTCACTATACAAACATCCTTGAAAAGATAGCCTGAAAAAAAAGCAGTCAACATGCCTGCTCTTGAGACATGAAGAAATGTGACATATCCATGGAATATTGTCTCCTAAGATGAGTTTCCTCCATATTGGTCACGCTTCCCCTAGACTATAAGCCCCTAATGGACAGGGAGACTGTCTTACTCATATTTCTCTTAAAATAAATGTTGTTTGTTGAAGAAAGTCCATCGAATCTTCTGAGTAAATAGAGTGATATACCAAGAAAGTTAAGAGTTTCCTGGGAGGATAGTGTCCACATGGTGGCATAAGCGGACTCTGAAATCACTTCCTTCCATGGACACAAAAACTTACAACTATTCTTGGAACAAGTAGCACTGAAAGAGAGCTGAAAACTGGATAAAAAGAACGTGTGCAGCAAGGGACAGTGCTAACAGAAGTGGAAGGGCAGAAATTCCTTTCTGGAGAGAGAAAAGCCACCTTCACTAGCCATGGCACTTCACAGCCAGCCAGGAGCAACCCTAAGGTACACAGCATTCCCTGGAGGAGTGAGAGATCTGAACAGGGGAGCATTACTGCTATAAGCAGCTTTCAGACTCAGCACAACTGAGACAAGTGTCATAATATCTGGCTTTGCTGGCTATTAACTACAACGGGGAATATCCCTAGAGAAGCTATCAGACATGAGGGGAAAAAAGCCTGCTCTTAAAGAGCCCATGCAAAAAATCACTCATTTTGGAAAGCAACATAAAATCACCAGAGAGAAAGGTGCACAGTCCTTTGGTGAAAAGAGACTCACCTGATAGCCTCTGGGTGCATCTCAGTGAGAGGTGAGACCTCTCCAGGGACCAAGGCATTGGTGGCAGCCATTATTGTGACATAGTACAGGCATGCTAACACAGACATTGGCAGATACCTTTGGGGTTCTATACATGGCCTATTAGCCCAGGGGTCTGCCACACCCACTAGAGTGCCAAATTAATCCAGCTCAGCCAGGGTAGGCAGCCCACCCTAGTGACTGGCCCACTAAACAGCAAGACCTCTGGCAACTTATGGGCCAGCATAGGCAGGGGGCCTGGAACCTCAGCAACCATGCAAATGGGTCCACCTTGGCAAGGCAGGGCATGTGGGGTCGGGGGCCTGCATTGGTGGATTGTGTGGGGCCTCTGCAGTGGGATGACTGGGTCCACTTCAGTGGGTCAGGGTGTGGGCATGAGGCAGGACTGTGTTGACAACATTTGTGGCTCTGAAGGCATTTGGACCTGTCAGCTGCAACAGACTTGTGCTTCTCAAACAGACACATAGGAGATTGGCCCCACCTTCCAAAGCCTGAAACAATTAGGTACTCCCATGCTGGGGAGAAGCCCCACTCAGCTGCAATCCTGAGAGGGCTGACAACAGCCTTGCAGGTCAGAAGCCTACAGCAATTGTAAGCCCTTGAACCTGGCAACCAGCCATGCTGGGGGCCTACTTACTTAACAGAAAAACTGCAACAGGAATGTGCTATTAGACCTTGAAGCCAACTGTGCTGGGGTTCCCCATGCCAAATAAAGTGACTGAAGGGTCTATAGCAGCCACATGTAGCTGAGCATTGCAACAAGCTAGCCAGGGGAACAGCTTGGCCTCCCTGGGCACCTGCAGCAAGAGTAACCCTGCCACAACAGAAGAACACATGTAGCCCACACAGGGGACTCCTAGAATATTTGGAACTGGTAATGAGAGGGAACCACACTGCTGGGCCTCATAAGGCATCTCTTACATAAGGACATGTCTACAAGACCAGGAGATATAGCTGACCTACCTAATATGTCAACATAAACACAGAGAAAGAGGCAAAATGAGGAGACAAAGGAATATGTTCCAAGTAAGGGAGCAAGACAAAACCCCAGAAAAAGAACTAAACAAAACAGAAATAAACAATCTGCCTGACAAAGAGTTCAAACTAAAAGTCATAAGGATGCTCACTGATCTTGGGAGAAGAATGGGTATATTCAGTGAGAACGTCAACAAAGAATTGGAAAATATAAAAAAGAACCAATCAGAAATGAAGAATCCTATGGAGGGACAGAAAGACCTGGTTAGTTTTCAACAACTGTTGAGTATTCTGAGTACACACAGCTGTAGTTAGCAAAAGTTATCTCAAAATGTATTTTTTTTTCTCTTCTTCTAGCCCAGGGAAGGTTTTTTAACTCCTTTGTTCCTAGTTTTAGTATTACCGATCTGAGACTGACAATAAGTTAAGCAAGAAGGAAATAGAAATTATGAGAATGTGGGCAATTGCTAACTACCATAATAAATGGAAAGTTTTAACTGTCATTCCTGAAATCCTACATTCACAATGCAGTGATGAACATTTACCTTTCCTATGCATAAGAGTAAGCTTGAAAAATGAGTACTAATTTTACAAGGAAATTAGTTAATTTGTAAATACTCTGAGAGTAGAAATATAGCATTTGACTATCATGTAAGATGTAGCTTTGCTCTCTGAAGGCTAACACAAAGTAACACAAATTGGTTTTAAATCACAGACAAGAAAAAATGCTTGTTCCTGCCAAGACAAACGTTTAGTGTAACCTTTGTCTGAAGAAAACTTCCTAAATAGCCCAAAATATGTTTTGTTTTCTCAGATTAATACTCCTTCTAAATAGTGAGAGTGCCAAGACAATTTGAAAAGAACCATAAATAATACTGGAAGACCAAAAAGGTTATTATCTTGACAGGAGAAATATACCTGAGTATGAATGGTGACTAGATGGATTTTATTTAAAAAATAAATAAATAAAACAATGCCTAGGGGATATACTGCATTATATTTAATGCAACATTTGCATGGAAGTTGCCAGAATTCTCAGAAATGCTTTTAGTAGTATGTCACTTTGAAATTCTATAGGTATGGAGATGTGATTGTGATAACTATGGGGCCAATTTTGCTAGTTAATAGTCATTCAAATTATCAGACTCCATATTTCCCGTGCCTGGCTCCATGTCAGCATTCAGATCTCATTTCAAAGTTACGACCTCAGAGAGGACCTCTCTGGTCACCAACCTAAATCTGCGTCCATACTCTACCACTCAGTCTGAGAAGATTTCATTGGCCTGTTTGTTTATTGATAACTCCTTCCTCCTTCCCTCCTCCCAGTACATGAGATTCACTAGGGAGGAGCCTTGTCTGTTGCTTCATAGTTGTGTCTCCTGGGTGAGAACAGTGTCTGTGACATGAGAAAAATTAAGAAACACTCAGAGAATGAATGGATCCATTGTTTTAGGGCTGCAGCTGGGTTCTTTCCTTTCAGATCTCTTACCATCTGCAGGTTTCTTGGTAGTTGTCGACTGTCCTCAGTAGTGTGGTAGCCAAGTCTGCTTTTTCAAAACTCATAGATCACAGTAAACTACTCATAGCTTGGCTAAAGAGGAAGAAGACCCTTTCATCCTTCCACTCAAAGTTATTTTGGTTTCCTCTTTCTCATTCTATTGCTTTTCTTTATTTGATATTTGAGGGTTTTTTTCTGAGTATCAAGACAGTCATTCCTGGCCACTCTTGGATACTTAAGCAGTCCACCCAGTTCATAAACCATCTTCCCTTCAGCCTCCCCTCCCACAACAACACACAGCCTCCAACAACTGGCATGCGACGTTTGCTTACAACAAAATGTTGCGCATATTTTGGTCTGATAAATACCTAGAAAATAACGATAGGGGCACAGAGAAAATGCAGAGCTACTGATTCTCACTTTTAAAAAGCAAATATTAATTCTATTAGGGCAATTTCAGAAAACAAACCCAACTGTTCTATTTAGTGATTGGGCTAGGTCCCATAAAATGTGAATTACATCAAATTTCGGTTTTTCAGGGCCACATCAAGTTTTGGATTAGTCAACCTTTCTGAACCTAGGCACAATTCGAGGAAATGTTCCCAGGAAAAATATACACATATCTCTCTCTCATCAACTCCAAAAAAAAAAAAAAATGTGTATTTTTTTCTTGCATTATTTCTAACACAAATCATACTTTCATTTGCCCTTCTCCCTCAACTGTCCCTGAATTCCTGCTCATTTCACATTTTCTAAAAAGGCAGATTTCCTGAAGGAAAAATCAGGGAGCTAGCAAGTGCTGTTAGCACAGGAGCTGACCTAGAAAGGAGCCATGCATTTTCAAGTTGGAGGTGTAATTCATCTCCCTGTAGATACCCGTCTGTTTCCCTCTGTGTCCCTAGGGTTTTCCTAATTCATCTTGCAGATCAAACGTGGTTACTCAGAGCCTGAGGTGTGTTGTGAAGGACAGACAAGGGTGTATTTAGGGGAAAATGTCAGCTAACACATATAGACAAAGTTACTTATTGTTGGCAAGTCTTTCTTCACTGCTCTGCAAGAGTTCCTTCTTTTCCATATTTATCTACATTATTTTTTTTCAGGTCTGTTTTTAGTGCCATTCTGTTCACTAAACCTAAAGCAATAAAATTGCTCTGTGGTTGCTACTCGGCTCTAGTCAAGGCCTTGTTGATTGCTCATTAGGTTGAAGAGACGGGGTTGCAAATGGGGAGACATCTCGGGAATGATTACGAGAGTTTTCTTTTTCTGGCAATGCGTAAGTACCGAGTTGAAGAAAATTGAGGACCAGAGGTAATTGTCACAGACCAAATAAATACTAAGAGGAAGGCAAGACAGGAACTCTCAGCCGAGAATGTTGCATTTTTATTGAAATGCTGGTAATCAACTAAATGAGAGTTAGGACCTAAGAATATTTACATTTGCAGGAATTTTTCTGCCAATAAAGGAAAAAATGTATTCCTATAGTGCTGAAAATGATTCAGAAGGTTTTATTTTTGATGGAAAAGATGATCAAATCAGGCGATCTGCAGGCCTATCTAGTAGAAGTCATGATCCATTGTAGCAGCTCAGAAACATTTAATGTCTTGAGTTTCCATTCTGTGAAGAATTAAAAGAGAGCCCTAGCTTAAACCACAAAACCTTGTGGAAAAGTTTTATATCACAGTGATACCCTGATGTCACACAAACACTCAGTGATGTAATCCATAAGGCAAAGAACTCAAGCCATCACTACCTGCCTGGTCCAAATAAATCATCACCGGCTTTCTTCTGTCATCCTATAGAGCTCTGTAAGTGGTTCCCTCATCTTACTCTCAAAGTTTTGAGGGATGTACCCTTTCCTCAAAAATATGGATAGTATTCTATATTTTACCTGCGATTCAAATTCTCTCAATGTAGTAAGGAGATAAAGGTGATTCATTATGAAAAGTTGTACATTTAAAAAATAATAATAAGCTATTATGAAACAAATCTCTAAATAAAAGAAAACTAAACTTAGTTTTGCCAGAAGATCAGCCACTGCAGGCAGTTTTGGGTAATCGCAAGTGAGTACACAGGTGCCTAAGCCTTCCTTGGTCAACTCACAGCACAAAACATAAACACAAGACACAGGTTTTCACCAGATATTATCCAACCATTGTCTCAAATCTCTCCCCCTGTGGCAGTGAGAACGTGGTCTTCCTGAGCTGTGACCTACTGTCAGACAATATGAAAAAACAGAGAAGGATTCAAAACGCCATGAAGAACACCTTCCAATCTAACTCTCAAATGTGTAATGAATCAAGTAGAACACTACATTGACCATCTCAATTTATGTCTTTTCCAAAAACAAAAGTTGACATCAGCATGGTAATCTTTTAGCAAATTTGGCAAAAAAAAAAAAAAAAAAAAAATCCAATTCAAATATTTCAAAAGAATTCTGCTTGTCTTAAAAAAAGTTCTTGGAGACTCATCAATGACAAGAAATATCTTTCAATTCTTCCCTCAAACACTGTCACCTTTACCAGGTGACATTTTCTTCTACTTACATAACTTATCTGACACAGTAGCATATCAGCAATGTACTACAGGGAAGATAATTGGAATCAAGACAGCTAATCTACGTTTCTGCTTCAACTGTCAGAGAAAAAAAAATGAAGTTACATCAAATACTTTTAAAAGCACACCAGTAGAATGTCAATTTCCTGACTCAGCAACCCAAACAAAAATGGCAAATCTATTCACGAAGCCATAAGAACCTGCCACATCTGGTATTCAGTGGCATAATGTGCTTTCATAGCTAACCTGGATGGAAGCTGTAGGAAAGAAAGATGTGGCAAACCCCTTGCCCCAACCTCCGAGTAAGGCTATGATGCCCTGCAGGAGAGTGTTGATGAGGTTGAGGGCAGGCTGCCCCAAGATGCGCCACTCTGGTATGTGGACTATTTGGAGCTGAAGACAATAAAGGCTCAGACTCAGCAAGAACATTTGACTTTTCCCCCCAACTGCCTAAAAGAAATTTAAAATAAAGGCCTGTCCTCAGGACAGGCCATCCCCGTAGATAACTTTGGGTTCCAGTAGACTGGGAGGATCCTTGCTAAGCCCACTCTTATCAAAGTTCTATTTACCAAACATTTGCTTTTCCATTTCCATGTGGGTTGCCTTCCTCCCCTTTGAAGACCCAAACCACTACCCCAAATGTCCTCCTTGCCTGTAGCTGAAGATACTTAAACAGGAAGCATCAGCCAGTTGGCTGAGTTGCTCAGTTTGCATAAGCGTCTCCCATGTATATGTGTTATAAAGCTTTGTTTAATTTTCTCCTGTTATTCTGTCTCATGTGAATTTAATTCGTTTTCTGGCCAGAAGGACCCAGAGTGGGTAGAAGAAATGTCTTCCTCCCCTATAGTTTCCTATCCAATCTATTCAGCTGAGTTAAGTACAAACCTGATACTTTGGTCTAACAGAGCAAAAGTTTCAAGAAAGTGATTTGAAGTGCAAGAAAGGACAATGATTTCCAAGTAAATCTTGTAGGAGGCAATGTCCCTCAGCCACAAAGTTAATGAGGGAGCAAAATGGTCCCAGGCAAAGCCTTAAGACAACAATCTTCACACACCCCCATCCTTCTTCTTGCCTGAAGCAAAGATTCCTATATATGAGAAAAAAATGAACATGCTGGTTATAGAAATTTCCCTGTGTGGAAGGCAAGATAAATATCTGACTTGATGATTATATTGTTCCTATTTATGTTATGTCAAGAAACGAACCTTTGAAGGTATAATTATTGTGCTGAGGACAATTCCCACGTGATATTTTTTCTTCTCTCTCTCTCTCTCTTTCTTTTTCTGGACAGGAAGTCCCTGACTGAGGAACATCCACCTACCCTACCAAAATGTTGGACACACTGTTCCAAAAGTTGAAGGATGTTCTCTCACGGGAGAGAGAATATCTAAACAATCCACTGGGCTGGCAGGCACTGCATGAAGAAATTCTCTTCTTGTAAGGTGGCAGAAAACTGTATCAGGTGGTGAGAGTGGCAAACTGCTGCAGGCAGCGGGGAACGCCCCTCATTTCTACTCCATCCCACCATTGCTGCTTCCTACCTGGCCGAAGGGGAGATGTTGCTAGATTCTAAAGTTGGTTCAGAAAAGTCCAGAAGATAAATAAAAAAGAAACTTCAAATTCCATTGTTTTATTTTCTACTTTGATACTAAAGTACTTACAGGAAAAAAAATCTAGGGAAAGGATTTTTTTTCATGGAAACTTGAAATTTAATATTTTATGGGCTGGGTTCAGAATCCTGCCTACTGTCAAGATAACATCCTGTTATCACACTTGTGAAAACACCCGAGGCATGAATTATTGCCGACTAATTCACAGCCTGTCACATCTTACTACTTAATTGTCATATACCGATGTAAACAGAGACCATTTTTTGTCACTAATAAATGTGTTTTTATTATGAAAGCTTTAATGTAATTAATTCTACCTCGAATTTGAAGTTCAAAAAAGGAAGATCTATTTCCCTAAAGGCACTAGGGGTAGTTAATAAGCCTGCCCTTTAAATTTTAAACTACCCTCATCATCTGTCTGAGCTACCATATCATCCTATACCTTTGCAAAATTCCCTTATGACCAATTCTAACATCGTTCCATAGGAGTGTTTTATTGCTTCCTTCCTTCTTTTATATGAAAATACGTATTGATTTCCTACCAAGGTTAAAACTTTGGAACTGGAGAGACAGTACTTGACACAGAAATAGTTCTCTGTCTTATCATTTAGGAAGGAGAATTACAGGCAATAACAATGTAGTGTGATAAACGTTATGATGGGAGGGTGAGCCCTTAGGAGGGACACGTCATCCGGATTAAGGGAGTGAGGGAAAGCACCCTGTTGGAAGTGAGGAAGTCTACGGTAGAAGGTGGAGGGATAGGGGAGTTATTCTGGCGAAGAAGAGGGTATGGTTGCAGACACAGTGTGAGGAGGGGGAGTGTGAAAAATGGGTTTGGTGATGTCAGCAGGGACCAGATTGTAACACATTTGGGTTATAGTAAAATTCTGTGGCTGGAGTTTAGAGAATGGATCAGAGAGGAGCTGTGGATAGAGGTTAGAAGATCAATTAGGTGGCTGTTGGAATAATCTCCATGAGAGAAAATGATGGCCAATCTAAGGAATTGCTGGTGAGGTTGGCGAGAAACGGATGGATCTGAAACATGTAGGAGGTAAAGTGGACTCTGTTTCTGTTTGGTGACAGACAGTGTCAAGCTCTTGAACAACTGGATAGATGATGTTGCCACCCCCTGAGGTGGGGAACATGGTCGAAGGAACATATTTGGAGAGAAAAATGAGTTCCATTTGTACCTGATGAGTTTGGGATGATTGTCAGATATCCCAGCAGAACTTTCCAGTAGACACGTAGATCTATGAGTCCAAGGTTCAAAGAAAGAGAGAGAGAGGGAGAGATGGCAGGAGAAACAGATTTGCTGTGAGTCATCACTTTGTAGCTAAGACTTGGAGCCACAGGAGCGGGTAAGACAGCTGAGGAAGAGTGCAGAAGAGGATAAAGAGCCCGGGACAGAGCTGGGAGGAAGACAGACATTCAAGGTAGAGGCACAAGGAGAGCAATCGGAGAGGTAGTCAGGGGAGGAAGAACAAAGCCAGGAGTGTCATCCGTGAAACGTTCTGGCTTTGGCACATTCTCTTTGCTGTGTGTTTTAATCATCTCTCAACTGTGTGTGTGTAAAGAGCAGACGGATCCAAAATTCAAGTAAATTAAAGATTGAAGATATAATAAGAATACACAACGCAATTCCCCCCGCCCCCGCATTCTCTGCTCGGCTCTGCGCTGGGAGGCCTACCCATCGCTTTCTCTCCAGCTGCCTCCTCCCATAGGAAACAGAGGTGGGAGATTGACAGGCAGGAGGGGAGAGACTAGGACATTATTCACTCTCCCTCCAGGCTCAGTGTTGTTTCTCCATGCAGGGGCTGTTTGGGCAAGTTGGAATCTTCCTCAAGGGCCCCTCCTCCACAGTTCCAATGTCAGAGATGAGCCCAGTGTCCCCGGGGTCTGGAAACACTGTTTTTTCCCCCGGGGTACCAGCTGTTACCTCTCTGGCTCCTTTTTTTCCCTCTGGCTCACACTTCTGTAAGTAGTTCCTTCATTAAAGTCTCTCCAGTGAGCTAACATGGGGTTAAATGCTATTTCCTCCTGGGATCAGAACTAAAATAACCTTCAAATGAAAATACAACAAAATGAACATCTGTTTAAAAAGTTGTTCCTCATAATTATCAGTTCTTTCTGAGATATAGAGCTGTCTACATGCACCTATTACGGAACCAGTTTCGTTTTTGCCCTTTCCCAAGAAAGCCAAACACCAGGATGATGAGTTTGCAGCAGAGAGAGGGTTTAATCACAAGGCAGCCAAGTGAGGAAATGGGAGAATGAGTTTCAAATCTGCTTCCCCAAAAATGGGGACTCAGGGATATTTATGGGGTAGGGAGGCAAGGTGGTCTGAAATGAGGAGATAGATGATTGGAGGTGAGGAGAGGTGAGGTAATTGATGGTCTGTGTAAGTGTGGTCAGACTTCTTGGCTCTTCATGTTCACAAAATGGTGGTGTTAGCATGATCTGAGGATGGAGTTTTTAGCATCTTGATGTCAAAATGTCTCTTATAGGACATCTGTGCGGGCTCACTTGATGGGTTCGGGGTCTCAACCAGCCTGAAGTGGACAAGGGGTTCTAATTCCTGAAAAACAGCTCAAACACTCATTACCATGGTGATCCAGGCTCCAGGGAGATGTTATCTGTAGGAACATAGCGGGAGTCAGATAGCATTTTGCCTAAACAGCACAGTTAACAATGAGTGGGTAAATAGCTAAAAGCTATAATCAGTAATAGCAAAAAGGAAAGAAAACCTTCAGTTACTAGCTACTTAATCATCATTGGCTAACTGCCGGTTTCACACCCAAGCTCTCCTTGTTTGCAAGGCCTCAATCCTCCTGTCTCAGATTTGAATTCCATCCTCCCTAACTTCCCAGGAATCTGACGCCATCGGTGACTGCCTCTCTACCTGAATTTTTCACTTTTCCTTTTCTACTAGATCCTCTTCGTTAGCTTTGAACACGCTCAGCTACCTCCCATCTTAAGGAAAAGCAGCCAACCTCTGGCTCCACTCCCTCCCTCCACGTTTCACCCTATCCTCTCTTCACAGGTAACTTCATTAAACTACGCTTTCTATTACCTCACCTACAGTCATCTCTAGCTCGCTCCCTCTGGCTTCTGCTCTAAGGACAGCCCAGTCACAGTCTTCTTTAAGGTCATCAATGATTTTTGTGACCCTAAATTCAGTGGATATTATTCATTTCTCAACGCTCCATCTGTTTTCGTTTGGACAGGTGTAGGGAGAAAAATAAATTAAAAATACGAGGCTTAATTCTCCCTGTTGAAATCAAGAGAAGAGAGTCCTCCTTCCTTTTTCTCAGAGCATTTGCTTTAGAAAACTTGTAAGTACTTTCTCTTCTCTTTGAAATGGACATAAATCCTTTGAAGATGTGATAGGCCTTTTGTCAGTTTAGTGACCCAGAAATGTCTTTCTCAAGGACCTGGGAACCATCTCTGAAATGTGAACATCTAAAGAGATAGCACCTCTATCTCCCAGTTGGTGAGGGAGAGTTGGAGCAGAGCTTCAGTAGGCACCTTGCTCCAAGTTACAAAACTACCTCCTATCAAAAAGGTAGGAGAAGTTTGGTTTTCCTCTGGATAAAGCCAATTAGCTAGCATAGATGGTTACCCCAATCACCAGGTTAAGTTAGAGTGAACTGTGTGACCAATGGTGCTGTCAAATCCTCTTGCTTGAGGACTAGTTATTTATCTTGAAAGCATGTATGGAATGTGTTGTATCTGCCTGGCTGTTGTTGGGAAAGACTGTCCCCCACACACAGTCTTTCTGCCCCTCCTCAGCAGCATAGGAACAAGGTCTCGGCTCAGCACCCTTCCTACCAAGAGATAAAGAGCCCACGCAGCCTGTGCTGGGCTCCTCTCCCATGTGGGAATGTCTTTCCTCTTTTCAGGCTCAATGAGGTCTCTTTTGTCTTCACTTAAAGCTGGTGCTGCAGATGGCAATTATTTTGATAAAACTATTGCAGGTTGTGTTGTGGAATTATTGGATTGCTTTCTTCTCCATTGGACTGTAAGTGCCAAGAGGGCAGGATCTTTATCTGTTTTCACTACCATTGCATCCCTGTGGCCTCACACAGTGTCTGTCATATGGTAGGGGCTCAAAAAATGTTACATTCATCCTATTTCCCCATTGGAATAGAATGTTGCCATTGGAATGCAATAAATGAGAGAAACATTCAGGAAGTTCAGTGTTAAATTTTTTTCAGTTGTTAGCTTCCTTTTGAGGTTTAACTGTAAAGATATGTGGTTAAGAAATCGACTGTTATGTTAAACTTAGGTATTCCATTTGCAAATTTCCTTTTGACTTAGATTACAGTTGCTTATCTATTGCCACATAACAAATTAACGCAAAACTTAGTGGTTTGAAACAGAAGTTAAACTTTTTCTGTAAAGGGTCACGTAGTAAATATTTTAGAGCTCTCTATTGCAGTTACTCCACTCTGACTGTGACATACAAAAGCAGCCATCGACAGGACACAGACAGATGAGCGTGGCTGTGTTCCAATCACCTTTATTGATGGACGTTGATGTTTGACTTGATATGATTTTCTTATGTCATGAAATATTATTGTTATTTTGATTTCCTTCAACCATTTAATAAGGTAAGATCCCTTCTGAGCTCACAAGCCGTACAGAAACAGCTGGTTGGCTGGATTTGGTCCATGGACCATAGTTTGGCAACAACATTATTTCTATTATCTTTGATTCTTTGGGGGATTAAGACTTAAGACAGAGCTTAGCAGGGTGATTCTCCCACTTTTTCTTGATGTTGACAGAGGTCACTTGGTAGCACTCGGTTTTGGATGTGCTGCCCTGCAGGGTCTATAACAGCTTCATTGATAAGACTGGCACCTTGGTGGGAGTGCCTGGAATGCTGGGCTCGGCTGGGGTTGTGACTACAATTGCTGAACTGGCTTTCAGAGAGATTTAAGATTACCCATATACATTTTGACAGAGGGTAAGACATTTTCCATATGTAAAATGAGTCAGGTTTTGAGAGGAAGAAATGATGCTTATCAGCATTAACAGAATACAATGGTGTAAGTTTCTTAGTTTGCTCCTAGGAAAGTGCTTATGCTAATGCACACTGTCAGGTTTTGAACAACTGTTCACTTTTCATCGGATCATTTTCTTTTTTCTTCATCCTTCAATTGCCTTTCCTTTTCAGTTCAAAACAAGCCTGCAGAGTAAATGCTGAAGCATAATCCTGTATTAATTTATGGGCCGTGGTGTGGCTTACTAGAAATGAAACGCTCTGGTCCCATGAAATCCTAATCACTTTCCCAACCAGCAGGAGCCAGAGTTAAAGCATTTCCAGTGAAGTGAACAAGAACATTAAATAAAACCAGTGCTAGAGACTGGATGTATTTAAGTCAGAAAGAGGACAGTGCTGTGCTACTGATCAAAGCCTGGCCAGGGGAGGCAACTCTATTTGGCTTTAACTCAGTGGGAAAGGCAGTAACTTCAAATCCATGGTCAGTTCAATTCAATTTATGAGAGACTTACCTTGTTATTTCTGTATTGCATACCAAGCAGAGAGGTTCTGAGCAGGCTTATGAAAAATCTCCCAGGTGAAAGAGATATATAAAAATTGTCCCCTCTGCACGTTCTTTCAACTCATCCTGACCCTTTGAGCCATTCTCCCAAAGCAGATCAGAATCTCAAAAGAGAGGAAAGGGACTCCCAGGAAGGCATCTGTATTTGGAGTGGATAGCACTGGTCCCAGTCCTTGTAGAAAATTTCTCTCTGATGTGGCAGAGTGGTGGGAAAACCCTCCCTATTAACTACTGACTGGGAGTTGCCCGAATGAAAGCACAAATCTAGGGGAAAACACAAATCTCGGTGTGCTGGGATTAGTGAATTTCCTGAATATACAAATGACTGTGAGTGATTTTTCTAAAATCTAAGAACAGCAGACAGAAGGACATCTTTAAATGCATTGTAAATCCAAAATTAGATGAATCAAGGCATAGTTAAAAAGTAATTTAATTAAGGTTAGTTCTGATTGTCGATGATGCCAGTCCAAAATGACTTCTCAAAGCTGGCAGAAACTTTACACATATTCAAAACAGCAGAGGGATATTATAGCCAGTAGAATGGTGAAGAGAAATAGAATGATAAACCAAAAATAATAGATAATCGAAAAATTGCCGATGCAGAATTAGGTTTGGAATGCCTGCTATGAACACCTTGGCAGGAAATGTGTCTTCTTAATGATGTTCAACTACAGTAATATTAGAATCAGTTTGCTTTCCCTGAATTCAACTTATGGAGTCATGCAGAATATTGCCCATGTTTTCTTTTGTAGTTTAATTGTGAATGCCGGTCTTACTTAAAAATGATTTTAAAAGCAGTGTAAAATAGCTCTGTTAATAAATAAATATGATAGCATGGAAATTTTAGAATTAAAATAAACATGCTAACATTGACTATAGTACCACTTCTAGGTTTAATACAGTATTTAGAAATACCTTTAATTACAAATATAGTAATAGCCATCTTAGCTAGTGGGGCCATCCAAAGTGTATACTGCAAGACCTAGGAAACATCTGTGCTTGTTGTGATCTGAGCAGAGAAAGGATTGAGAAGATAGTCATATGTCTGAGGTAGGAATGGAAGGAAGCAGGTGAGGGAAGATTTTAAACTAGGCTGACACATACTCAAGCAAGAATTGTCTGGATTAGATAATAACCCAAGAGGGGAAAAAGAGGAGGAAACGGTGTCCGTGTGACAGGAGCAGTATGTGTGTGGTTATGTTTAGTCCTTCACACCGGATAATGAAATTGTTGTCTAAATTTTCAAGCGGACAGAAAGAAACCCTTCAGAGGCTTTTGCGTTGATGCCTTCTGTTTGTCTATCATAAAAGAATAGCTACAAGAATATTTTATTAGCAAAGATCTCCAGTTCTCCAGTTCCCTTCCTTCTTTCAACCAGTTCTGTCAGAATCATGAGACAAATAATTCGGTTTTCAAAAACAAAGCTGTTGTGGAATATGACTGCTATTGGAGCCCTCGAAAGCCCTTCTTGTTTTGACAAGCCAGGTTCAGATGGTATTTGTGGGCGGGAGAGTTTGGTTTGTTTTTATCTGTATCCAGACATCTTATCCCAGGAAAAGTTTTGTCTATGATTTTTTAACAGAAATACTGTCTAGAGTTTTGACAGTGTTCTCTGCTGATAGTCCCTACCCAATTAAAGAGGAGCCACCAGAGACTTCGTTCATAAAAGATTTACAGAAAAGTCACAAGGTAGTTGAATTCAAATTGAAGAGTGTAAAGATAAGTGAGCATTTGTGAATAACAACATATTCAGTAAAAGACAAGCTGTATCACCTCAAAATACAATGGAGCAGCATTAGAAAAGATACCTTGGGAGACGTTTCTCTCCCCTAACAACTCTTTGGAACAAACAGATTTCTTCAGGGTTACTTTGAAAGACTAAAAACACTAAATAGGTAATTGGGTTGAAGATTGCACTGTTCTGAGACGGTGCTCCAGGGAGACACACGTCTTGCCCTCCAAGCAACAGCATCATTTTGATAATTTGAGAAACAAAACGTTAACTTGATTACCTCTAGCGAACTGACAGCAGTAGAGAAGAAGCCGCTTTATTTCTAAGAGATGTTACATATCAAGACCTGGATTAATTCCATGTGCCACCATCTGGTAACTATTAGTTTCTAACGTATGATGTTGCTTTTGCAAGATTTGATACTTTATTTTCTTCTTAAATTGGGGGCAGCAGCAGTAGAAAATGAGGGCTGACAAATAAAAATGGCAAGCAATAGGATATATGGGAGAATATGAGGAAGCCATTTGGTATAAACCTAATTGGGCCTGACCTTGTCTTTCCAAAAGGGCCTGACCGAGGCCGTTGAGCATGCCTTGTGTATCTGCTTTAGAGATTCCCTATGGCAAGAGCAAAAGGCCCTTGAGGTAAAGGTCCAACTTCCCTCCCCCTCCCAAGGTTGGCGTCTCCTTAAGGATTAAGCATCTTTCCTTAGGCTAGAAACTGATTGCTGCGCTCACCTGTGACTGCCCAGCTCGAGACAATAGACTTGCCTCCTGCTACGCCCACCAAGATAGCAGACCCACTACCTGCTGTGTCCATCAAGCACTGTGCTGACAGGGCAATCTTGTGACTATTGTGGGAGGGACATTTCAATCATATGTAAAGCACCCTCTTTGGGGGTATATAACCACTCTGTACACCTCATTTCTTTGGTGCCCTTTCTTCCTTCGGGAAGAAAGGCCCCGGGCCATGGTCCT